>NW_026850655.1:0-125667 GCF_030913465.1 Colletotrichum navitas
TAATATATCTTATAGCTTAGTTATTTAAGTATATCTTTATAAGGTTACTTATTTACTTTAGTATTAGCTTTAATATTATTATTAATATTATTATTATTAATAGAAGCTTTTATAGTAGCTTAGTAGTTATTATATATAGGCTATAGATTTTAGCTGTTATAGAAGGTTTTAGTGTTAATAAAGGTAGTAGTAAAATAAAGTTTAAGTTATTATAAAAGGTCTAATAAGTAGTTACTAGTAGTAAGTATACTTTTACTAGCTTTTCTTTATATAAGATTATATTATAGTTCTTTATATTCTTAATAAAGTTTAAGCTTTTAAGATATAGTCTAAAGTTATATAATAATCTTTTAATAATTATAATTATTTTATTAGTCTAGTAAGCACTTTCTTTAATTAAAAGATATTAAATATATAGTAAATAATTAATTAGTATTTACTATAGTTAACTTATATACTATAATTAATAAAGAAGTTATATAGACTTATTAGGACTTTTTAGTTAATTACTCTAAAATTATTAATAGACTACTTCTTAAAATCTTTATAAGTATAGTAAAGTAATTTACTACTAAAGTAGTTATAATACTTATAATTACTAATATAAAATATAGTAATAGTATTAAGTATAAAAGCTTATTACTTCTTTATAAGGTTAATTAATAACCTCTTAAAGTAATATTTTCTTTATTACTATAAAAGAATATATTATATAAGGTTAATAAGTATAATAATAATACCTTTATTATTACTACTTATTAATTTATATAAAGTAGTATATTATACTTATTATAGATTCTTTTATTACCTTATAAGTAAAATACTTATAACTTATAAGCCTTATTTACTTAGAAGCTTATTATATTTAGTTATCTTAGCTTAAGCCTTTTCTTATAGATATAGTAGTTTTTACTATTATCCTCTATTAGCTTAATAACCTCTTAAATATAGATGTTTCTTTTAGTAAGTAAAAAGATATATATATTTATTAAAGAAATTACTACTAGTAGTATAAATAGTTAGAAAAATATACTTATATAGATAAGTAACTTAAAAAAATAATAGTCTATTATATTAGTAACTTATTTATAGTTTTAGTTAGTAAAAAAAGTATATATATAAAAAAACAAGTTACTAAGCTAAAAAGCCTATAATAAATAAAATTTAGTAGATAACTACTAGTTAGCTATAGGTATATAATGTAAAGTATTTTAAATAGTTAAAAGTACTTTTCTAAATATTATAAAGCTTATATAATAAATATAAATTCATAAGGGTTTTACTAGTTAAGAGGACTAGTTATAGATATATTAATTAACTTATTATAATAGGCAATTAGTATAATATTATAGTCAAAGTATTTATAAAGGCGTTTTTTAGTCCTTGCCTACTCTAGGTATATAAATAATTAACTAGTAATAATTACCTCTTCTTATAAGCCTTACTAATCTATAGTTTTAATAGTAAAGTTAACTTACTTATAGTTAATAGTAAAGTTAAGTATAAAGTAGTATTAGTTATACTAAAGAATAAGTTAATATAGTTAACTATATATATTAGTAGTAATTAATAAATAATTAAGATAACTATAGTCTTTATTATATATAAAGAAAAGAAGGATAATTATTATAGGTTAGTTAGTTAAATAACTAACTTATTACCTATAAATTCTTAGTAGATCTATAGCTAATTATCTAAGAATTTACTAGTAATAAGTTATTAGGGTTAATCTAATAACTCTAGTATTTATCTATAATAGTTAATATTATAATACTTTTATTTAAATACTATACTATAGTTATTATTAAAGAAAAAGGGTTAGAAGGGTAGTATATATATTAGTGTTAAAAAGTAAGCTAGTTACCTATATAACCTAGTAACTTGTAAACTCCGTTAACGTTAGGGGTAATAATAATAATATAAGGTAAGTAGTAGTACTAGTTACTGGAGGTTTAAAAATATAATAGGAGTATAATAGCTATAAAATAAAATAATATATTCTAGAAGATAATAACAATTAGAAATAATATTAAAAATACTTATACTATTATCTTATATACTATTTCTAAGTGTACTTAGCTTAGTAAGCTATCTACTATTAGTATAAACCTTATAAGGAACCTCCTATAAGAACTAAGGAAACACTTATAGTTAATAAGTATTATAATTATAGATATAGAAACAGAAAAAAAAGAGGTAGTATATTACATTATATCTTCCCTATAGATAATAGTAGCTATAGATAGATAGGAGTATATAGTAGGTTATAGCTAAATTAGGATAGCTAAAGATAAAGCTTATATAATAATCTTAATTAGGGTTAGTAGTATTACTAGCTCTATACCTTGTATAAAATTAGTTCTAGGGGTAGTAGAATAACAAAAGTATCTTCTAATAGCCTAAAGAACAAAGTTATGACTTAAATTATCTAGAGAGCTTGTATAAAAATTCCTATGACTATTAGATAGAAGGCTTACATCTCTAATGTTTTATTATAGCAGCAGATGTAAAGAATAGTATGACGCTTTATCTAAGTTATAAGCATAATAATGTGTTTGCTCTAATAGATAGATACAAGGTATACTAAAGTATAATATTTATAGAAACATATGTATAGAGGCAGCAAAAGAAGGGGTTTAGCATCTATTACTTAGTAGAGGGTGCCTAAGTCCTAGGAAGCCCAGGGAAATAGACGTTGTTATAGGTAGTGCACTGCACATTATAGAAAAAAAACTTCTAACTCTAGGAGAGGAGAAGGACCTCTAATTTGCTAATATAATATATAGGAGTATATATCTCTATTAGGACTTAAGTAAGACCTACTAAATTATACTTATATATATACTATTATTGATAAAAGACTTAAAATAGATTCTTCTTTATTATTTTTAAAACAGCTAGTCACTAAGCCTTTTAGTAGTAGCTTCTAAATACATAGACACTTAACTAGGGTTAAGAACTTTGACCTTTAACGCAATGCACAGTGCCTTCTAGGCCTTGAGATGGTCTATGCGTCTATGATGGAATCTTTAAACAAAAGTCCTTTGACAACCTTTGCTGCCCCTTTCATCATTTAGGCATCGGATCTCTAGGCAAAACTGCGGCCAACCTCAAGTAGACCTGATAAGACCTGAGCCAAAGTGGGCCTGGGGATTGAGGAGGCCAAGATGGTCGTCTGCCTTCACAACCAATGTTGCCTCCTTCTCCCCTAAATATTATTATGTATTTCTGCCTTAATCCCGCAAGACAGAAAAGATGCTGACTTTTTCTACTCCCGTTCCCACCGCAATTCCCATGACACACATCCTGAACGGCGAGCCTAGCGCCCCTGAGGCTCTCTCTTTATAGAGATAGACCACTCTTGTAAGCATTGCCTTTATCCCTTGACAACGAATCAAATCCTTATTGAGACAGCTACATCTGGAAGATCTAATTGGGTCTGTTTCCTCCATCACCGTCAATGCCAGTCATGAGAGTCTTGGTGTTAGTACGCCTAACTCAGCTGTAGACCCCATTGACTATCTCTGTCGTTAAGGACTACGGCTCCCTATTCAAGATTAAGGCAATTTATAAAGTGATGAGTGTTTTGAAAGGCTGAAAATGGACAAGACGAAGTTGGACGAAAATGTTGGTCTAGGGGCTTAACATGACTTATGCTTCTGTATTCTAGCTTTTCTGGTTGGAGTTACTAGCAGCGCCTACTTTGACGCCATCCGTCTTTAGGTTTTAGTGAAGCTTATGGGTGTCACTAAACAATAGCCTACTATAGTCCTAATGGAATCCCTCTTGAATCTCTATAGGCTAATGGCGGCTTACTTACTTACTTGCTTACTAAATCATAGACATAGCAGGCAAAAGAGACCTACCTAACCTCACGCCGTTAGGGAATAGGCGACAACCGCTATACAGGCTTTCGTTGTACGAACGCCATACCCAAGACCAGAGTGGTAAAGCCTGCTATTACCTTCTTTAAAAGGGGATAGTCCTCCTGCTTTAGCACTAGCACTACCCTACCTTGCTCATAGTGACTATCTACCTAAAGACGCTCTACACCTTTTCTTAGTTACTAATGTCAACAACTCTGTAGAAATGGCAGAGGGCTCTACTTCCTTGCCGGTGGCAAGCCCTACTTCGAAACTATTGCTATTATTATTAGATTATCTAGTGGGTTATGATGATGAGGATGATAGTTGTAACGATGGTGCTGAGTTTGACTAGCTGCTGCATCTAAGCAAACCCCTGAACGCTGCTTTCCGCGTGGCATTTCGGAAGCTTTAGGGCACCTACGGGGATACCTCCTTGCATGGCGAAACCACATCCGAAGCTCATAAACTCGAGTTCTCACAGTAATTCGGCCAACTACAACACCGATGATAACAATGGTCAGACTTTAAATACCCAGCATTGAGCATTCAAGACAGTATAGAAAACGCTTAACTTCAGCTAGCGTCTCCTGGAACTATACATACTACAAGGCGACACCCTCTATGTGATTGCTACAATCTTCCCACCTGGCCCACAGAGTCTTTCCCGTCGAACCATTAGAATCCTTGACCAAAGTGGACTCCAGAACTTGGGAGATACCTTTGCGTATGTTGCATCACCAGAAAAGCCATTGGTCCTTGTTTCAGCCACAGACCATGACCGGGAAGTAAATCATCAAGGTGTAGTACTATGGCTCTGCCCTGCAAGTGGACATAGTAAGTTAGGTAACAAAGGCGTCTAAGACGATAAAATCTAAGGAAATACCTGGATCAAGCTTTGGATTTGAAGAGCCAGTATATCAGTCATGGCCCCCTCATCCTGTCCCATGTGATGCAACTAATGAACCTTCCAATAATGATGTAATATCATCTAGGACTACTCCTAGCAGAAGTATAGACATAGCTGCAAGAATTTTGCCACAGTCCACCTAAACCATCTCGTCCACATGTTAGACATATCTCTTTCCATTCAACCAAAAGAAGAAGTAATCCGGTTACAGAACGTCCTAGCGGATACTAATACATACAAGATGTACGCAGACTACAAGAAGACCACCTCCCTACAGCCAACAAACAGCTTACAGGAGAACACCAAGGGTGGTTTATAGTTGCCGCCGTTGGCACCACAAGGGTCAACTTCAAGCACTAGCCACAGACGTGGTTACTCTAAGACGTCGCGCCAAGTGGTGGTGAAACGAAGAGAGTGCAAGCTTAATTCATTGAGGACCCGGATGGACTAATCTTAGGAGCGTCTACATCAAGCGGCAGCTAGGCTTAAGGAGGCACAAGCTGCAAGACAATTACACCGTCATCCTCAAAATAATCAGTGACATAACTGGTAGCACAGGTTCCCAGCTCCTTCGCCGGGGCTGGGTGGAAATAGAATCAACGGTAGAGACCGCTGTCACTGAGGAGGCTAACAGTAGTCATAGTAAGCTTTAAGCAGCCTTCTAGAACCTTAAGAACATAATTCAACGGTCACGATATTGGAGCCTGTACATCTTTTACTCGCTTAATAAGAAACGCTTCGTTTCAGTCTACAGCTACCAATTAGAAAAAGCTTTCTAGCCTTTAAAACTAAACCCGGGGGGTAGAAGATATACTTACTAGTCACATCGAATTCGCCGCTTTATCACCTCTCATCGTTGCACTGAGTTCTCCAAGTCTGTAGAAATTCACTTTTCCTGCTTGGTCTGTGACGGGAATAGAATGTCCGGTACTTGCTGCTACTCCTCCGACATGCATCTCGCTTAGCCCTGATGACAATTTACATACTAAAGCTAGAAATTTATACACCTTAGAGGTCAAGAGGTCTCTTTTACTTACAAGCGCTCTAAGCTCGGGGCTACTCCATCAACCTATGCTGTTGATTGTGACAGGGTAACCCCAAGAGAATCAGCTAGCATTCCTTCAATATAACCCTGTTACTGCTATCTGGGTAAACTCATGTGCTATTCCATATAAGACAGAGTGGATAGCATCCGTACCTTGGTGATCGCTTTTTTATAGGTGTAACAATCTACCTTGGAACAGATCATAGCGCCGGGTTCAGATGATAGCGATACTCCTCTAACCCAGTATGAGTAGTCCAAATTGTCTAGTATTGTCAGCCAGAACTTACGGTGACGCTAAAGAAGAAGCAGGCGGCTTGATTTGATCCTCTCCTTTCTCATGAAGCTCCTGCTGACTGTTTCGTTGGCGTCAGCTTCATCGCCTCTCCACACGGTTCGAGCACTTGTATTATTTTTGCAGAGGAGTGATTAGGCCTTACATGTCGTTGTGCGGCTGTGCCTCTCTCCATAGCCTCTTGTTCCTTGGCCAGGGCATCCCAACAGTGCTGCATCTCGGGCATGACCTCGTGTAGCTTGGCAAGGTACGCGATGCTGATGGCATCCTGGGACGTATCGATCGGGACACCGAAAAGGTCGTAGAGTGTGCGGAATTGTTGCTCGACCTGGTAAAGATCGTACTGGAGCTGGCAGACGGTTGCGGTTTTGGTTACGCGTCAGCAACCGGCACAGACGTCCAAACGGCAAACGGAGATGTTACACAAGAAGGGATCAACTGCCGGTTGCCAGGCTGAAGGTCTGTCATTTTTCTGTCGTCCAATAACTCTCGACCCAGGGCCACGCAAGCCATAAAAGAAAGGCGCCTAAAGATAAGAAGACATGCATAGCCATTACTCTTTCTTCTTCACAGCGTTGAAGGTGGGCGAGAAGTATGAAAGCCAGGAAGATGGGAAGGGAGAGAGGGAATATGGGTTGGTATGGTTTGGCATCGTTGGCCGAATCATGGCCATGGCCAACAAGTTCAACGCCAGGCACAGATATCAAGAGTGAGTGACGCGTCTAGCCACATGACACAAGAGAGTCAGACGGAATCAGCATAACATGCGAGATGAATGGCGGCAAGGTATCCCTAGCAACCTAATCTTATGTTCCCGATCCCGTCAGCTATCGCCATGCCAGCGTGACAAACTAGGATAAGATGTTCCCGAAAATCCCCCATCCAGACAGACAGAAACGCATGAATCCAGTCATTTCTGCTATGTTAAAGAGCTTATATCTCTCTCGCTCTTATCCGGTAGTACGAGATAGCTCCGTTTGAGCAGCCTTCACGCGGCCCCGTAGCGTCATGACGCGTTCCGTAGCAACCGCTCGGTTGGTACGAGCATCCGCCGCCGCAGCCTCCCACTTGCTGATGGCGTCGTCGACCGCCTGCCCTTGCTTGGCTCCGTCGTTGACTTTGCCGCCCAGGCTCAGCTAAAAGGCCTCCATGTATTCGAAGTGGGCAATCTGTACCTGTTTGTCGTGCTCAATCTCGGCCAGGACGGCTTCGTGTAGGTCTCTCTCCAGACCGATGAGCTCGTCCAAGAGTTCCAGCACCCGCGCGGTCTTCCTGGTCTCTGCATCATCATACAGAACGCGATCGGGCCTTGTCGCCGCCGTCGCCTGCTTCGCCTGCTCTGCCCGCTTCGACAGGGCTCTCGCTTCGTTACCCGTCTTCCACTATTGGTACGCCTTCAGGGGTTTGACATGCCACATTCCCGCGATCGCCTCCCTCTTGGCGCTCTGGAAAGCCGTATCGGATTGTCCCCCTCCGCTAGCGCCGAGGTTCAGCCCTATTCCCTTGGCTATGTGCCGCGCAAGCTCAGCCCATGTCTTCTTGTACCGCCGTAGTGCTGGGAACTTGGCGACCCCGCGCGCCTTCCATGAGTCTTCGCTCTTGTTGTTGTTGTCCCCGTTAGTGATGCTCGTAGTGCTGGAGGTGACGGGGCGATTGAAAAACGCGCCCGTTACCAGACTTGCTATAGCCCGGACTGCTGCGTCGGGTGGTGTGTCGGGGAGCATTGCGACCAGGCTGCGGATCACGGTGCCCTTGCACTTAGGGCAGACGTAGAGGCTTCGTTTGGCGTCTTTGCCGCGATAGATGGCGACGGCGATACCAAACATGTGCTGGAGTGTAGGTATGTATATATTAGAACTGTTCTTCTCTAGGTGGAATTATAAACCTATGTATATAGTATAAGAGTGCCTTGCCGTGTTAGGCGTATGTTGTATAATACTGTCGTCCATCGTGCTAGTCTGAATCTAGTTTAGAGTGCGGAAGAAAAGAAAAAGTGAGGGACAGCAGGACAGTAAGAAACCTTAACGACGGCAGCCGTCGCCTGTGCCTTGAACCGGCATGGATGAGAACCAGGCAAGCCGGCTGTTTCCTCAGGCTCTTCTTCTTCTCTTAACCAGGGACTGACTAACTATCTGCAACATATCACATTTTACAGTCACCTCCAAGACCATGTCTTTGAAAGCCTGGACTTGTAAGGCGTATTTCCTAGGGGACATAAATAAGCAACGAATACTGTCCGCACAGTGTCTGTGGTGGAACATTGCCCAAAGAGAGGAGAAGATACAGGTCCTGAGGGAAACCGTAGGAAAAAAGACACGTTCGCGCTCGCAATCCAAACCCTGTACCGATAGTCCTCTGCTAATTGTATATACCTTGCAAACCTCCACAGCATTCTCAAAACCCAAAGCAGGCCCTGTCTGTCTATCGGCCATGTGCGTCACCAACACTAGCTCGGCAAGCCTCCCCCTCTCCACGACAGAAACAACCATGCCGTTTGCTAACCTCCTCTGATAGATGCTCTGTGGCGTTCCCACCGCCTCCTACCAGTTCCCGCTCGAACCAGGGACCAAGCCTCCCAAGATCGTCTTCTGTCGCGCCATCAAGGACTGCATCCTCTAGACCCTTATCGAGACAAAGTGGCATCTATCGTCGTCTCGGGGACGCCATCTGAGGACGACAATCCTGCTACGCTGACTGCCACACTTGACGGCCTCTGGAAGACATGTAACATGGCTGGGTGGGGGCTTGGGGGTTTTTTGCCGACTTGGACCCGCATGGTGATGGACCTGGCCAAGGCTGGCCTCGAGCACGGCATGCCCTCTGTCTTGAGCGAGGCCTGATTGAAGTGGGCTTCCAACCCAGAACTTGCATACTGTGGCTTAAAGCCAAGATGAGGGCGCAAAGGGGCGCCTACGACGTTCGTGGAGTCATGCCGTTGGATGAGGAGAACATGTGTGGGCATAATGGCAGTGAGATTGAGACTGTTGTGGACGAAATGACGTTGGAGAAGCGTGCGTTTGTCTACTGCCAGCTTTGGCTCCTGGAGGGAAAGCAGCCAGTGTATCTCGTCTTTATGCGTTGGATGCATAAGTTGACTGCGCATGAGAAGATCCAGGAGCTTATAGACAAGCAGAAACCATCTTGGACAAAAACGAGGAGAACGCGGGAGGTGGCGAATTGGAACTATTGTACGCTGAGTTTGGACGTCTTGAAGCTGAGGTGAAGCGTTTGATGCAGGTGTACAGAGACAATGGCGGCAGAGATGGTGGAGAGGAAGGTTTTGGTGTTTAACGAGACTGATGGATGAGCATAGTCACTAGTGATGGGGAGACAATTGATAAGGCGAGAGACGGAGTGTCTGGCGCGTCTATTCCCTTTTGAGATGCTTTGTTTCTCTTGTATGTACGTAGCATGCTCTTTGGATCGGGAGTCGAGCAAACAGAACAGAAAGAAGAAACCTAGGTGACGACTGTTTGCAGAACCGCTCGAATGTCTAGTATCTGGCGCGCCATTGCGTCGCGGGCCTGCTGCAGCCGAGCCCGTCGCTCATTGTAGGCATTAACCTGGGCTTGTACACGCCTCTGCGTCCGTTCTTCGATTTGACGGATGAGGTTTGCAGGCACCTCGAGCTCCCGTGTGTTGCTGTCGTGGCTTGCACACCAGAGAGACACTGCTTGTGCGGCAGGGAGAGCAACGTTAACGAGGTCTTGTATTGGCTCTTGCTCGGCCGGCGGGGCTGGGGGCGCCCGTGAATGGCGGCGGGGGCGTCTCGGAGGTCGTACGCGGCTTGCCGAGTCGTCGGGATCGACGGTACTGTCACTGTCGTCGTCGTTTTCGTTGGCTCCAGAGGCCAGAGAGGGAAGGTATGACGCTTCGGAAACCGGACCGACTGTAGTCAGATTAAAGGAAGTCGGTGTATTTGTGTATAGCGCTTCAGAGGTCGGAATGATCATGGTCTGGTTAAATAAAGTAGGCGTGCATGGTCAGCCGGGTGTGTAGACGGTATGCAAGTTGATGGCGCAAGGTATGTTTGGTTGAATAGGGAGGCAAAGGAGGTGCCAGGAACGCTTACGTAGAGGCGGGAGAAAATCAATCGGAGCAAAACGAATGGGACAAAACCCTGTGAAAAACTCGGATAAGTTGTGGTGTGTCTAAGCTAGGTTCTGTGCGAAATGATGGGAGGGGAAATGTCCCTTTGTGGACCGTGGGATCCCTGCCTCAGGCTCAAATTGGCCTCAGGCCCAAACAGCGGGGTGCCGGGCGGCGGTCGACACAGGGCTCGGTGGGTGCGCGTTACTGACTGCGGAGCTATTGATGGAGGGGATGTAGGTAATAGTACAGTAGGACCAACTACGTAAGCCATGCATGTCCTTTAGGTACCTTGAGGGCGGGCTGCCACGTGGATGGATGCAGGGCTGTGAGATCTCGTCAGATGGGTACGTAGCGTGTGGTGGATCAGGTGTGATGGATGTACTGTATGGTACCTGTGCGTTGATGTGGACCTGGACGTACAGGTACCCAAGTACCTACGTACCCGTGTGTGTGTGTGTGCGCACTGACTGAGTTGTCACGTCTCTTTAGTTGAAGTCATCGTCAACACGCCATCAGCGGTCCAGCTCATAAGTTTTGCACTTCTCTTCCTTCTCTCATCGTTCACTTACCAAGAGATGTATGGGTGAATGCTGCGTTTGCTCTTCTGGTCCCCCTGAAGAAACACACGTATATGTTTAGGCTGCATTGGAGAGTCAACGGAAGACGTGTTGTCTGGCTTGTGCACTGATCCTGCACACCGTTCTTTTGGTGTCTTCCGGCTGACAGCAAGTGTCTCTGGGACTGCACGCTACACCTCTGCACCATACATACAGCAGGGTGCCAAAAGCCTCCAGACATTCCCGACGTGACCGGCTACACTGCACGGGGCTGCATGAACCACATCCGGTCCATGCAGTAGCATCAAACCGGTGCAGGAACAGTTTGTCTGAACGAGACCACACGAACCAGACTGACACGACCTGGAACCATGAATTCACCCTCTCTCTCTTTCTCCACCACAGTAGCACCGACCGCTGGCTTGCCATATGCCTTGGATAGGCACGCAGGCTGTGCAACAACAAAAACAACCCCCCCCCCCCCCCCCCCCCCCCCCGAAAAACCACGTGATGATCTGACGTGACGCGACGCATCGCGTTTTTTTTGCACGGGTTATAGACGGGTGAGTGCACCGTCAAAATACCTGCAACCAATTGGGATTGTGGGTGTATTGCAGGCGAAGGGACGGACGAGGAAGGTGCAGACTGTGTGCATGAAAAGGGAACACTGCTGGAACCCACTGGAATTTTGGAACCTAACATCAACATTACTATCAACCACATCAATTAACCCATTCCATCAATTAATCAAGGAAGCCGCCAATTTACTTGCTGCCTACGGTAGGTGTCAGACCATTAGGTTCACAGCGGTTCATGTGACCATTGCAGCCCGACTTAATCTAACGCTGGTCTGTAGTGTATTGATTAAGAGCTGCCAGCACACAAAAGAGCACGAGGAGTGGTTGGTCTAGGATCAGAAGAAGATGCGGCGCTCATCGTGTTTATTAAAGAAGAAGGAAAACAACGAGAACAGCAACACAACAAGCAACAAAGTAACAAAAGCGCTTAGCACCGACGGCCGGTGCCCGACCTCTTCTCTGCATGGCGACGCATGCTGACTGCTGTGGCCGCCCGCTCCCTGGGAGGAAACACATCCGGGCGCTTCTCCATCTCCCTCGATACGAACATCGCGATGTGCTCGACGACATGGCGGCGAACCGCGGCCTCCTCGGCAGCGGTAACACCACTCCGGCCCGTTCTAGCAGGCTTCTCCTTCTCCTTCTTCTTCTTCTTGTCGTCCTTCTCGTTCTCGTCGTCATAATCCTCGTAGTCCTCCTCTTTCTCCTTGCGGGCCAGGGAGCGCAGACGCTCGGAGCGCCTCGGCGGGGAGAGAGAGCTGGGCCCGAAGGCGTCGCCGTCGCCGTCTGACGGCGGCAGCGGCAGCGGCAGCGGCTCCACGGCGGTGTCGTGGTCGCTGTTCTCATCCTCGTCCCCGTCCCCGTCTATATGTAGCTCCCCAGGTCCAGGGCCAAGGGGGTGCGGGCGAGCTCGGTGTCCTCTTCCTCTTCCTCTTCCTCTTCCTCTTCCTCTTCCTGAGCCACGGCAGCAGCCTCGGGCTGCTGCCTCCGCTTCTGCTTCTGCTGCTGCTGCTGCTGAGGCTGCGGCTGCGGCTGTTGTTGTTGTTGTTGTTGCTGCTGCTGCAGCTTCTGGGGCGGTGGCGGAGGCGGAGGTGGCAACAGTCCCTTGACGGCCTTGAGGGCGGCAGCGGCGACGGCGTCGGTCAGGTTGACGGCGCCAGACCTCCGAATCTTTAGGGCAATGGGGCCGCGGGCGTCATCGTCGTCGTTGTCGTCGGCCCAGAGGTCGGCCAGGGGGCGGCCGCCGGCACGCGCAAGCCAAATCTTGGTGATGATCTTCATGGCAGTGACGACGCGCTCGGAGAGGGGGAACCTGGGACGCCATCGGTCAGGGTACCAGGCGGCCTCGGGCCAGGTCTCGCGCAGGTAGGCGACGTTGTTGTTCAGGAGGCGGTGGCGGGCGGGCGGGGCGCTTTCTTGGGACCTGAGGGCGGTGTTGATGAGGCGGGTGTGGGCGTCGGCGTGGAAGAGGAGGGCGGAGCCGGGCATGCTGGGGCCGGAGGGGACGTTCTCGCTGACCCAGGGGGCCACATTGGCCGTGGTCGCGAAGACGCGGAACGGATACTGGTTGATGAGGTCCTGGGCGTCGTCATGGGTCAGTCTGTTGTTGTCCACGTCCGGATAAAATTCATGGAGTCCGACAGGCCGGCGTGTGGGGACTCACGTTGACGCCACCCTCAGAGGGCAGGCCACTGGCGGGGCCAAAGGCGGCATTGCTGCTGCTGCTGCTGGAAGACATGGCGGCGGCGACAGGGGAGAGACTGACACAAAAAGACAGAACGGGATGCGGTGCGGTGCGGTTCGATGCGATGCGATGCGATGCGATGCGATGCAACAAGTGTGCAGGCTTGGAAGAGAACGTACACGACGAGGACAACACGACAACAAGAAGCAGACAGGCACAGATTGGCAAGATGGCAAGAACAGACCAGACGGAGAGGGGCCATATAGACAGACAGACACCTTCTTGGAGGAAAGAAATACACTCCAGCAAGGGCAGTGCGGTGGACCAAAACGCACCGGGCGGAAGGAGATAGACGGCAGGCGCAGGCATGTCTGCAGTCGCAGTCGCAGTCAAGGTCGCGGTCGCTCTTGAACCGGTGCTAGACGTATAGCGTGCGTGCGAGCTATGTTTCAACTTCGTTTGCCCAGACTGCGTAGAAATCACCTGCGTGACCAGACGTTCTCAGCCGGGGCATGTCCCGTAATAACCAACTGTGAAATCCGGCATCCAGCATCCGGCATCTGCCCCGGAGGACGGACCCATAGAAACGGGGCACGGGGCCGGAACATGTTCACACGCCATCTTGGTGTGTGTACGGAGTACTCCGTAACAGCGGATTCATCCCTGGCAGTAGCGCCTCGCTTAGCAGGCCGCCCCACTAAGCCGCCCGGAGCACTGGGGCAGATCCCAGCGCCACGGGTACCTGGTCCACCAAAGCCCACCAAGGAACCGCTGGCATGCTCCACCTACGAAGCGAAGCGACATGACACATCACTTACGGACCACAAAACCACCTATTGTCGTCATCATCATCTGTTTTTGCATCCTCCATCTTAAGCTAAGCTGATTGTTTGGACCGCGTGGTTATTGATGCATTCGCGGTTCTACGCCTCAACACCCACCCTACGTAGGTAGGAAGGAGGTCTTGGTCTATACCTGTGATGCATTCCTCTAATTCCATCCACCCATAAAAATCAGTGTGTTGTATCGATACCCGTGCGTCAATCAAGTTCAACATATGTAGTCATGGCCCGCGGTCGGCAAGCCCAGTCCTCCGTACGATGGATGCGTTCAGCTCAATCGTGTAAACCCCATGCTTGGCTGTCCCTCTAGGGTCTCTCGCAGTGCTCCAGTCTATCGCATGTGACAGCTCGGGCTAGGAAAGCTCCTGTAGCAGTGCCTCTCGAAGGTCGCGCGCCGCGGCTTGAATCTCGTCCGAGGTCATGCACATTGGGCGATTGGCCGAATCGCGCAGAATGGCCGACATCAGCTTGTCGGCTATCTCGGCTGCCGCCTCCTGGCGGCGGCTTGGGGCTGGAACTGTTGCTTGCGTCGAGCTTTGGTGGGGCGCATGGTTGAATGCGGGCCGGGCCGAGCCGAGTGTATGGTGGGAAGGCTGCCGGTGTTGGGCAGGGTGGTTGGGGTAGACTCTTCAGCGACGTCGGCCACGTCTGCCCGCTTCGAGGTGCCCGAGGGAAGAGTCAGCATTGTGTCTTTCTGTCTGTCCGCCTGTATCGCCGGCGCTGGTCACGCAAGCAGGGTTTGCGCAGGCCTTGGAAGGTTGGTGGCTGCTCCTGGCGCAACAGTCTTCGCCTCGGCTGACTGACTGTTCGGTCTTCTGGTGTTGCGATGGCTTCTTGTAGTTTTCAGTCTCGTAGGTCACAGCGCGCTCCGTTATGCGCACGTTGCCGGGACAAAACCAGGTCGTTATTGTTTTCTTTTGTGTGTGTGTGTGTGTGTGTGTGGCAAAGCGTGTGACGTTTGACAGAAAGGTGGAGAGAAAGCGTCGATGGGAGGTCAAGGAAAGGAGGAAGGGCCACCAAGGCCACCGCCGCCCGGGTCGACCTGTCAGACGAGAGGTGTGCTGTGGCTGGTGCACTGGCCACTGTGGCGCTATGGCACTGCGGCGCTGGGATTATTCCCAGCGCGGCGGGGGACCGATGCGACAGCTGCCACCCAGGCAGGCGTGTGTGGGCTTACGAGTAGGTATCAAGGTTCAAGGTCGGGGCACATGGAACCAATTGAATCTACCAACAAAATCATGTTGGTGTTTTTTTTTAGGTTCAAGCAACCCTTTCAGCCCCCATGCGACTCTTTCCCTAGCTTCAGACGCCATGTGGAGTGTGCTGGTTGGTGATCATGCTGCGTCAACGTGCACCAGACCGGCGTGGATCTCAAGCAGCTGACAAGTAGACACTGCCTCAACGACGGTGATGTTTACAGCTTGTTGTAAATTGCGGATGCCCTTTACCTCGGATGCCCTTTACCTGCTTTCAGTTTATGTTCCGGATCTACGCTTGACGGACGGGGTGTATGTCGTATGTCGGATTATGAGTACGAGTCAAATTACGTTCTACCCAAGTTAAGCGAAAGCATTGATTGTCCTTGTGCTGCTACACCTAAAGAGGGCGCACCTAATCACCTAATTACCTCCTGTTAACGTCATGTCATTTATAACAGTTGTCCATGTCTGTTGCCAACCAAGATTCTTGTCAAGTAAAAATACTAACCAACCTTAATATTCCTTTCTTGTCTTGCCGACGTGGCTGTAAATGCGGTCGGATGTAACGTGGAGCATAAATCGGCAAGCTGACGCACCCTGCCTAGCACTGGAGCTGGAGAAGGGTGAAATCGAACCATTGTCTTGCATAATGTGTTGGGACCAAGGTCCTGTACTGTTTCATCACCCTTGCGCGTGGATGCTACAAAGAACTAGCCAGTTATTGCCCTGAAGGATGAGTCCCAGCAAGAGCTCAAGGCCGTCAATTGATAGTATAACATACGGAAGAGATGGGCTGGTTCCCCTACGCGATCTTGGTAAGAAATCATCCTTTAGTCGGGGCAAAGGCGCTAAGTCGAATGTAAACTTGGTGTGAGGCCAGGTGGTCCGTCGTCCGCTGACGTTTCCTCCAAGACAAATGGCAAGACGAGGGAAGATGCATGTTACTCCAAAGGTCCGGCGGTATTAGGAAGACTGGCAGCTGGCAAGCGGGAAACAAGGACGTCTGCTTTCACAAGCATGTTAATAGAAAGATGGGGACGGATGCGTGACGGGGGGTTAGAAACAACCATGGGAGAAGAAGCGGGAACCGCCTGCCTATGTCGCGATGGCATGTGACATTTGGCTGGTGCTGGCGGGGAATACGTAATTCAGGTAGATTACCGTATACACTGGTTAAATCTGCCCACCTCCACTTTAAAAGCGAACGGTAAGGGGTATTGTGGCCTCTATAAGTTAGTTGGTTACTTAGTTAATAGGTCAACAAAGTTAATTTAATAGTAGGTAGGCAGGCTGGCTAGCAGGTTGGCAGTGTAGCAGTGTGGCAGCTAGCAGGGTGGCAAGGTGGTAATAATAGTATATAGATAGCTAGGCAAGCTGACTGTTAGTGAAAGAGATAGAGGGACCAAGTTCCAAGGTTGGACTGACTAACGGTAGGCCACACGTCTCCCTTTGGCCCTCTCCTTCTCTAAAGTAGGCGCTAAATGACAGATCCGGGTGTACCTACTCATGGCCAGCGCCGGGGTGCACACGAAGGTGCAGCCGCATCTTCGTGTTGGTAATAGTGTATATCTAGTATTGACGTGCACTAGCTTCTCTCTCCTCTTCTTCTTCTTCTCCTTAGAGCCTTGATTTGTTGACTGTCGTCGTCTTTCCGTCTTTTGTTGCTTTGCCATTTTCAAGTCCCGTCCGTCCGTCCGTCTGTTTTTTTATTAAGAAAAGTTACTAGTATCAGTATATAAGAGGTATAGGTAGTAGAGGGTAGTTATATAACTACTTACTACCTATAGTTCTTACAGAAATAACAATACAACCTACAAATACTCCCTACCCCAGTGCACTAACTAAACCAATAAGGGATCTCTTCTTTTGCCTCGCCGTGATACGAAACCAACAGTAACAGTAATACCAGCCCATCCAAGCCCATTACAATAGGCAACGGGCATCTTCAGTCAACTAGTCACCGGTCTTCAAAAAGAGTCTCTCGCCACGTTGGTCAAGTACGGCGCCAAGAGGACTCCGAATCGTGCATCCCAGTGATGCCGCTGCGTCATCGTCAGAAAGCTCGGCAAACTCTTTCTTCCCCTCTATTGGAGTATGAACGAGTCGGAGCTGGCTGATCCCCCGGGCCAAAACCAACAAGATCCCGACCCATATCACGATAAGAAAGCCGTTATCGCCACAAACCCCCAGAGTTAACCCGAGGTCGCCAAAACATGACGTCCCAGACAGCTGTAAACGCCACTTTAACCACTACCGCGACTACCACTCCTCGGTCTCAGACACTCACCAGACCGCCGACGCTCAAGACTCTATCAACTCCTGTGGCCGTCTTGCCGCCCTGGTTACCGCCATACCCAGAATCGACGGGTCCACATCCACTTTGTCCTCGAGGCTCTACTGGACCTCTCCTCTAACAGACCGCCATCGCCAGCGTCAAGGCATATCTCGGGAACATCGACAACAAGACCGGCTGAGAAATCAGACGCCCTGCCGCCACCGCCGCCGCGCTATTTATGCTTACTTGACGACGTCGGGATGCTTCGGCCGGGGGAACAAACGCTGAGGAGTGCATGTTGGCGAAGGTCGCTTTGCACAGCAGCATCCGCCTTACTCGGGATGGTGGCTCGAGTGGGTAGACTGATGATAGGCGTTAAGGTCACTAATAATAGCGATATAATTACCCAGATGGTTGGATTCTCACTGAGGCCCCTTGTCCTTGGGGATAGTAGATGATGCGGCGCGGATCTCGAAATGGTCCAATCAGCAGCGGGAAAACGGATATCGGCTTGCAATCTCTCTTGCTGGCGAGAAATCCAGGCGATGGCGTGCGGCTCAGATGACAGTCCTGTTTTGGAGAGGCAAAAGGGAGACGATTGTGGATTCCAAGGCATATAGACCTTGCGCACCTCAGTCGTCAGGTTCGTCTTTTGACATTCCTACAGGCGTCTACGTGGCCCCGAAGCACACACTTCCGATGATGCACTCTGTTTCATTTCAAAATTCTTGGCTAACTCCGGACTGGGCGGCATGGCCGTCGCCCATGGCGGTGAATCTGGCCGGGCCCTGACATCACGGAGGCAGCGTCTAGGTGGGTTATATGTGTAAACACTTGCACTGCGTAATGCATCATCACTGTTGACGTATGACGAGAAGCTAATCTGGACAAGGAAAGCAATTAATGGAACGCCCTGCATATTGTTCCCAGCCCTCAAGGAAGGAAGCTCCCTCGCTCACCTACCTACCTGCATCCTTCTGCCTTTCCCAAGCGGCAAGGTGCGTCCTCGCCCGCTCAACGCAATACTTGTACACAACATAAAGAAACAGAGCCAAGTCAAAGTCAACACGTTAGCGGAGGCGCAGAAGAGACAACCCGTCTCAAATCTCTGGCTTGATGAAGGCCACGGGGCTCCAAAGTGGCTTTCAAAAGCCAAATCCGAACATGCATGATGCTTTGAATCCTTGTTGTTTAAGTATTCCCGATACTGAGTTTGAACCTCCTTATGGATTGGTCGGTAACTCCAGCCACGTCAGTCATATTAGTCCCATTTGTTACCGACATTTCCTTTTGATAACATCAAGAAGTCCCATTACATGCCGCTGATACGAGCCGAGTCGGGCGGGAACCCTCCTCTCTACGTCCTTCTGCTGTTTCGCCCCCTCCTTCTGCTTTTCCTTGTGCTGCCGCTCTGCACAATCGGCGTCGTCGTCATTGGCTTTGGAAACGCCGGCAGCAGGTGGTGTCCCGGACCGGTGCCGGCCCTGCAAGGGAGTCGACGAGGTGGCTTGATGGGTTGACCGGGGTAAATCCCCGAATGACGGACAAGTCGCCGGCACCCCAACACCGGAATCGGGAGCGGGGGCGGCAGAACGCAGACGCTTTTTTGCGCGATGCTGGTATTGACCCTCGGCCGCAGAGGGGCACCCTGTCAGGTCGACTGGATTGCTTGCTGAGGGCCGCGGGGGGGTTGCACAGCCTAGGGCGGTGATGGTTGGCGCGGGCCGAGTAACGTTTCGAGCGGCGGTTTCTCGCTGATGCTGTGGCTGTCTTTGGGCTTCCTGTCTTCTCTCCTTGCGAAACCCTAGGGCGTTGCTTTTGGGCGTCACTAAGCGTATCTGCACTGGATCCGACCATGCGACTTCTTGGTGTGCTCTCTTATGCCCTGACCTTGTTGGCGGTGGATTCTTTGGCGCGCGGATGCTGACGCTTTCATACAGGGGGGTCTCGAGCAGGTTCGCGGTTTCGGGGGCGTGTTCTAAGAGGTTGACGCTGCCGGTCGTGACATCGGCGCACCACGTCGGACCGAATCCAGCGATATGGTCAAGAGGTGTCCAAGTTAGGGTATCGGCGTGTGTGAGGCCTGGTACGTGCTGTGGAAGAAGTGATTGCAGTAGGATGTCGTCGTTTGAGCTCTGCAGAAGGTAGGGTTGCCCTTGGTGGGCGTCCAAGGCCCCGAGGAATAATTGATTAGACTCTGGCCAGAGAAGTTGGTGGTCCAGTACTTGGAGCAGGTGTGGGACGTTCTGATCCATTGTATTTGCTTCTTAGCTATTGAACCGGAGCAAAAAGGCGGGCCTGCCGGCAGGATCAAACTTGAACGCTACGTTGCAGTCGTTGTGGAAAGCAGTATACTTTATAGAACCGAAGACGAAGGGGGGCGACTGACCTTGATTTCTCTGCTTGTCTGCTTACAAGAAGCAGGCCAAACACCTAAAGTGATTTAAGTGACTAGTCCCCGGAGGATATGACAGGTTCCTGATCACAGGTTTCCCGATGTTTGCTCTCACTCGGGGCCACATTGTAGAGTAGACGACGTGCTGCAATGCTACCTCCCCACGTATGCAAGCTCCCATGCAGAAGGCGTTAATTGGGCAGACAGATTCCAAGACCCGACACTATGCAAGTCCTCGTTGTCTCTTTCCTCAAGTATGCTTAGCGCGAGCCAAAGGGGGATTGTGCATGCGAGAGATGGGCCAGGAGTGAGATTCCCAACTGCAAGACAGCTATCTGCAAAGCACCACCGTCGCTGTGTATTGGCTGAACGTGCTTAGCCTGCCCCACAGCCAAACATGATGAGGCATGACTTGTCACAACTCGGTGGGGTACGGCCGTTACGAGACGGTATACCGTCCATCGCCGTCGACAGGAGTGGACGAGCGTTGCTTTGCGGAATGATGGGCCTGGGCGTAACCCTGATTGGAGTGGGGAGGCCAGCCCTAGGAGGTGGGGGTGGCGGAGGAGCAAGAGGAAACAACCAACAGCAATGAACAACAAGACAGACAGGACAAACGGAAGACGGGCAGCCGCCGCCTGGATAAGCGTAACTCGTCGGGCCGCTAACCGGAAAGGCCTCGTGTGGGTCCCCCCTGCGACAACGATCTGGCTGCCTAATCAAGTATCGACCCCGGCGAGCTAACGCCTTTTGATAAAAGGCAGGATGTAATGGTTGTCAGTCCGTGGTGGTGACACAGGCGCTTACGGATACAGAGCGAGCGAGGAGGTGACGCTGGCCTGCGAGGACCGGGGCGGTGTGCGTGTTATCGGTTTGTTTGCATTGATTGCCATCGGGACGAAGCCGTAATTGTCTGCGGTCGACACTACCAGGCAAGATCTGTCTGGATTATCAGCCCCGGGCCCGAGTGCAGGAATTCGCCATCGGGTAATACCGACGCATTCCCGCCAGCCGCCGACCAAATCGCACTGGTATTCTACCTGTACCCGGGTGGCTGGGCGGCATTTTTGGGTGGGCGAAATGCAGGGGTGGGCGAAAAGTGGGTGCTTTGACTTATTGTTAGGGGTGTAAGTAAGGCTTCCTGGCTGAGAGAAGCAGCAAGCATTAGCTCAATTGTCAGTATCTACTGCTGCCTTAAGAACGGAAAAGACGAATTATTCAGCAACCTGCTCAGTGAAGACTCTGTAAGATGGCAAGCAAAGACGCGGACACAAATCCTGCTCGGGCTGTTCTAAAGACAAAAAAGATCTCCGGGAAGGATGGTAAGGATACGTCTTTGGCCTGAGTAGCTTGCTTGTTGCTATTATCTCACTGTCTCTTACTTGGGCCTGCTTGTCTTACTATCCCTTCAACCCAATTTCCTAATGTTAATTAACGTGCTGCGTGTTGTTGGGAGATATCTATACTGACAAGAAGAGTTGTTTCTTAAGAGCCTTCTCATCCAGTGGGATTCTGCGGCGGGCGAACTTGACAAGAGATAGGTGGCTATTAGGCTTGTCGCAAAGCTAGTTGATGAGGGTCTGCAGCTAGGCGCTGCCGTCTTTGCTGCTCTTGATGCAGCGGGGTCTAGGGCTTGCAACTTGGCTGATAGACCTCGAGTTACAGCTATTTGCTTTCCTAGATACGTTTTCTTTTTATAGTTGTCGGGCTTGCGGTTCTGCTGGGCTTGAGTCGACAGGCTATTTGGCGATGTTGTCCTGTTGCTGGCAACATCGGTCACGGTCGTGGGTGAATATATGCCTGTGCCCACAAACGCATGCGGAAATGGCACCACCATTATTAGCTATGGGTGACACGCATATTGCAATAACCCAAGCGAGCCGGGATTATCTGGTGCTTCTGATACCTACACCAAATACTGAAAGTGTATGACGCACGTCTTAGAACACGGCGGGCTGCCAACCAAACTAAACAAGCTACTGCGCAGGAATACTTTCAGGCTACGGCATCTAGTGCTTGAGATACCTACCTGGATTTAGGGAGACCATGTTGCTATGGGACTAACGGCAGCTCACGATGAAGAAGCGTCTTGAATGGAGATAGTTGTTGGCACATTGTTGCGTGCGAAATGTGATAAATAAAAGCTGGTGAGGAGAATGTATATACATCCTAGCTAGGTCCACACTGACTACTTTGCTTCGTTCTATTACACAAGCCCTACTTCTTTGTGAGCCGACCGTCCTATGACCTTTCCTACCCGTAAAGGCCCTTGCGTGACAGTATTATATAGTGGTGTTGGGTCTGTAGAAGGAGAGGATGAGAAGGACAGTGGCGCGGCCGGCGGAGAAGGCTGGTGGACGTGAAAAGACTGTTACTTAGCTTTTCACCGGCGAGCAAAAGGCGATTCGAAAGAATTAAACGGACCTGCGGCTGTTGTGTGCGGACGAAGTGAGGGTGTGGGCCCGAGTGACGGTCCTGCTTGCTGCTCGAGAGTTGATGGCGGTGCTTGTCTGCGTGTGTGATGAAGAAGACGAAAATATCTTGCCTGGCTAGCTTGACTTGGATTTGTATTCACCATGGGATCTTTTGAGAGACCATCGGAGTTAGCAGCGTTTCTCATATCGTGAGGACATGAAGGCCTGGGGAAGAGGTGTATGTATACTGAAATCAGGGAACCGGGACGGGTGTCGATCTTGTCGCGCGTCCAGGCGTTATTTTTCGTTTAGCTTCACACTTAAGCTCTGTCTGTGAAGGGAGGATGTCGAAGCTCAAAAGATCGGACGCTGGCGCCTACCTGGGAGAGAGTCAGCTAGCTGCAAAGGGATGGCTGGCTTCTCTTGGATCTTACCTTTGGTTGTAGGCAGTTGATTCTCGTTTTTAGGGTTAGCCCTAAGAAGCTATCACCATCCGAGTTGAGAACTGAGCCATCGTCAAAAACAGGCCATCTAACGGTCCTTGCGGCTCTTAGGTGACGACGATCCGCGCTTGCGTTTCCTGCCTTTCTCTGAAAGAGCGTGGACAATTTTTCTATTCGAATAATTGTTTGCGAGTCCGTCCAAGTTGTCCCAGTCGCTGTCGGCATGCTCAAAAGACCTTGGATAGAGTTGGACGGAAGGCCACACCTTGGCAACCGACTTGACTGGGTTCGAATGTCTCTCCGTGGAGTGTGAGAATGAATTCGGTCGGGAGGGCGGCTGGCTTTGGGAGCCGTCAAGAGTATCAAGTGTGGATTGACGTCGTCAGAAGTTCGTGATTTTGATTTGGGAGGCCTAAATGTGACAGGACGAGTGACAGGACGAGGGGCGGGGGGGTTTTACTGGTCTAGTGAAGCCGACGTAGAGGTGCTTCTGTTGGCGAAATGCGGGGACGAAAATCCTGACGGAGGCACGCAAGTACTGAAATCCAGCAAATTCGAGCACCACCAGGAAGTCTGAGGGGTTGTGTGAAGGCCGAATTCCTCGTAACGATGCAGCCGAGTTGAGTGGTGCCATGGTGAATGTGTAGAAGGAGGGCACTGAGACGAGGCTTTTCGAATCCACGAGAATGCGCGATGGAGCAAGAAGAGTGTGGCTTCGCGTGGAAACAGACTGAGCGAAATTCCAAGTGAGCGGCAGTGACGAAACTGGTTGTCCTGTTAAGAAACTACGTATGAACCGAAGAACGGGTAAATGGCGGTGATACGCCACATCTGTGGCGGTCGCCACTGGCACTCGCCACACGAAGCTATTCCAGCTTCACAACAGTGGCCATAGTAGTATATCTTATAGTAAGAAGCCTATATAAAAGAATATTATTACTAACTCTTTTATAGGCCTAATATAGTAGTAAATCTGTTTACTAGAATAGTAGTATTTACTTTTCTACTTAAGTATTTAGACTATCTTTTAAATACTAGTAATAAGGTTTTATTAATATTACTATCTATATAAAATAAATTATCTATATTATAGTATATAGGATAATATAAAAAGGGGCTAAAGTAAATTAATCTTTCTAACTAGAGATTAAAACTTATTATAAAGAAGATATAATATAAATAGCTATATAAAGTACCTAGAGAAAGGTTTTCTCTTTATTAATAATAATATTTATTATTTTATTTAGAATATTACTCTTATTTATATTTAATCTTAAATATTATTATAGCTTTACTATTATAGTGTTTTATAGTTAGATTAGCCTTTATATGTACTAGACCTTAACCTAGTTAAGTATATCTAGAAGCTAGTAAAGAATAAGTTAAAGAATATATACCTTAAAGTATTTAAGGTAAAGAATAATAAAGTAGATATAAAGTTATTTAAAGAGAAATTACAAGAGGTATAGTAGGTAGTACTATAAGATACTATTAGCTATCTTATAGAGTTAATACTATAGTGCTTATAAGCTATATAGTAGGCCTAGAGATAGTATATATAATACTAGTTAATAAATAATAATCTTTTAATTAACTATACTCCTACTAAATTATACCCCCAAGCTCCTGCTCTGTCCCCTATCGCGTCTTCTCTTCGACCGCTGACCGCAATTGAGTGCATCTATCGCTCTCTCTATGTCAGCTCAAGGCTAATTAGATCTCTACGCTCATGACCTTGCCTATTGCAATTTTCCGGCCGACGTAGACTCTCTATTTAGACACGATTGATACAAGACTGCCCTGCCGTGACTATGTCCTGCCTCGCCTCAGCTATTTAGTTTCCACAAGGCTAACCTGCGACTAGAGTGCCGCCTTGGAAGTTCCTTTATGTACGTGCTCCTGTAAACTAAAACCTATAGTCACATGCAAAAAGTCTAGGCCTACCCCCTTATTTCCCTCTAGCCTATATATCTACCCTATTACTTTTACTATAAATAGAACTATAAAATTAATAATATATATAGGGAGGAGCATAGATGCTGTGGCTTTTGTGGCTAGGTAAACGAGACTGAACAAGATTTAAAATCTCGTTCGGTCCCTAGACCCACTCTTCTTCTCTCCTCATCTTCTTGGTTTGGCCCTGCCTTCTTCAGCTTCCTCTGTCTTTTTGGTGAACACGACGGGCCTCTCACAGCTCCACGCGCCTTAAGCGACAAGTTCTACTAGGTTTTCATATGTTTGCTGGATTAAGTAAGTAGCTTATCTGGATTGAATGTCTTGTGTCGATGGCGTCATTATTGCCATCACCACCTCACCACCCTTATCATTGCTAAACAATGATTGCCTTCTGCGCCCTCTTATTTACACCTATTAATTGTATTACCTACCCCCTTACTTAAAGTCAAATTGTGGCAGGAGAATCCGGAACTGATGACTTGTAAGGATGCTTGCAATAGAGCCTGAGGGACCAAGAGCAGAGTGGCTAGAACAGCGGGGAATTAAGCCACGCTCATGTTGCCTGTTACCACAGAACGCCGGTAAGTACTTTTCCAACGTCGGAGTCCTATGTACTACTAGAACGAGATTGAGAGTCTCGTTCGGTCTCGCTCAGCTGGTACGTACGTGGTGGGCTGGGTACGTAGCCTCAACCTCATGTGCCGTGCATATTGATCAAAAAGGCGCCTGTTTCCATTAGGTTAAAGCAGTTACAGGGGCTGTGTCCACAAGTCAGTGGCACTACCAGGTCGACCTTGGCGGGATTTTTCCCCAACAAGGTCAAACATGTCGTTCTTTAGCCTTTCTAGATTTCAATAGCTGCGCCTTGTGCATTGCGTTCTTTCAGCGGCACAAATGTAGCAGCATCTGGTCGCGGTCGGCGGGAGTGGCGGATCTGAGCCTTGACCAAGAACTTATGAGGTCTCTTATCAGAGGGTTTGCGTCTGGGAATCTTCAATAGTCTTGATCAAGGCTTGCCTGCTGATGTGTGAACAAGACTGAACGAGACTTTAAATCTCGTTCGGTCCTTCCTGGTGTTGGCTCTGCCTCCCTCCACACCTTCCTTCCTTCCCAACTGGCCGACCGACCGCACTTACTTCCTCCTCAACCCATCATCAACTCTTCACCATTGCACACGATGCAGTACCATCATGGGCGTCCCCCGACTGGGCCGAACTTGCTCGCAACATACTCAAACAGAGAGACAGACCCATCTATTCCTTGACGTGTCGCGTTTAGACGCCCTCTCTCCAGATACAAACCAGCACAAATGGACGGAACACCAAAGAGGTCCATCCCACTATCCATTTGTCCACCAGCGCCCGTCACAACGCGCCAGACAACAACAGCACTCAGTGAGACGACGCCATTAACTCAATCACTTGAAAAAGCGCAGGTAGCCAACCAATCCATCCATCATTTTTACTACCCTTGCTCTGTTACATGCTTGTACAAATGCGGCTGACGTGCGCCATTCTTCACAACAGTATTGCTTGTTTGTTGCCGATCTCGGCTTCATCGACCGCACAAGTCAGCTTCCCAAGCTCAGCGCAGAGGTCGACGAGTCCCTCTCCCAGTTTAATCCTAAAACTGCGACTGACATCCGCCTCGCCTACGTTGCCGACACTACCAAGTTCCGCAAGACCCGCGAGATAGTGGAAAGAGGCTTGTCTACACCCGACAAAAGGCGCCTACGAAACATGGCCAAAGCCGAGAGCCGCCGTCGATGCACCGAGAACCTCTCCCAGTACCACGCTGAGCTTGACAGCCTCTGTGGAGGTCGCCGCTCTTGGCTGCCACAAAGTGTTGATATTGACGCACTCTCGTACGATACAGTGCTGGACCTCCGCAAGATAATCACGTGGTCAATCAAGCATGGAGAGCGACTAGACAGCCTTTGGGAACCCGGTGGACACCTGCACCGCGTCCATTACAAGAAGAAATCGCTCGACGCTGTGTGGAAGCGCCTTTCGCGACAACCCAGCGGCGCCAACTCTGACTATTCAAACATCAGCAACAAGAACCATCAACAAAACCAAGACCTCGAACCTTACCAAAAAAGCGCCCGAGACGGGGAGGAGGCAAACGGCTCAGACGGTGAGAGTGGCGGCGGCGCAGTGGAATTTGATGATCGGCCTGAGAACGGTGATTGGAACCCAGATTATGTCGATTCATCTTATGTGAGTACCTTTATCACTTCTTGTCCCGTCACACTGAAGCTGTTTTGATCTTTAATCGGCGGTTTGCTACAGGATCATGGCAGCGATGTAGATGCCGAGGAAGAACCCGTCGAACAAGCACGCAAAGCACGTAGAGCCCAAAGCGATGGCCGCAGTGTCTCCATGGAGCTAGACGACAGCTTCCCGTTCTCCCGCGTGAAGTTGAGCCCTCCCGAAAGCATCCGTAGCCCGGGTAACAACAGCCTTTTTATACCACACAGTCTCTCTACCGTGGAGGAGCAAAGTGCTCTTGCACCGGTCGAACCCCAGGAGAACAACCTCTTGCCAGAAGACGGGTCAATCGACGGCAAGGGACCTCTCGCTGCAGACACACCTCCGTCCCTCACCGCGCCTCGCTCTTTCGAGACGCCACCTTCGCCTTCCAGCCTGCCTTGCGATCCGCTTCCTGCAGCGGTTACCATCTCGAGGGGCTCTTCTGTCGGATTGAAGCGGCAGAGGTCAACGTCAGGCAAGGCTCGTTCGGCGTCTGAGCCGTCTGAAAAAGACAGGGAGGCAGCTTCCGAGAACTCCAACAAGAAGCTCGACTGTCCCAAACGGCCGCGTGTAGCAATTTCCCCCGAGCTGTTTGACCTGAGGGTGAGACATGGCTTCAATGCTCAATGCCTGGCGGACGGCCAGAACGTTGAAGGAACTGTTATCGCGGAAATCCTCGATACAGTTTGCGCGCTGTGTCCCTTATCGATGATGCTCCTAGACCCACTTGTATCTCACAAGAACATCATTCCCCAACGCTTGAGAGACGACTTCCTCGCCCAGAAAGACATGACTATTCTCTATCCGATAAACCTAACGTCCCGAGGCAAGCATTGGGTTCTGGTTTCGGCATCGGCAACTTCAGTCAGCATCTTTGATTCACTACCCAGTGCGATTGACCAGAACGAGTTGACTGACTTGCTACGCCCCGTTTTGTCTCTGGTTGGAGGAGCAACAGCCCCGCGCAACGTGGTTTGTCCGCGACAGTCAAACACGACGGATTGTGGTGTCGCCGTCATCGTCAACGCGTTGTACGTGATCGCCGGCCAAGATATCCCAGCAAAAACAAATTACTCGGTCTGGCGCCGCGTCCTTCTAACCTTCTGTGCAGGTGGGAACGCTGTCACGGATTTCCTGCCAGAGGACTCGGCACAGCACGTTGCCGTGAGCACCCACGACATGCCGCTTCCGCCAGCACTTCCCACGACAATGACCGAGGCTAGCTTCGCCTCGTGGGACGAAAAGAACCGGGAGTACCGTCAAAGGGTAATGGACCACGCGCGTGCACAGCTCGATGCAAGGCGGAGTCAACATCAACAGATGATGACGACGCTAGAAGACGTGGTTGTTGTCTTTGGGGCGCTCCGACGCTCGGGGTTTAGCAGCACGCAGGGCATGGATCAGATCCAAGAGGAGCTTGCAAACTGCCATTCCGCGCTGCAGAGTTTGGCAAGACTCCGCCGGACCGAGAACTCCATGATGGCCGACCTCAAAGCAAGATGCGCGCGACTCGCTGACGCACAACGCCGTCGGACAGGGACCCTAATGGAGCTGGCTAGGGTGATTGACGCGATGCCAAACCGTGAGGTACTTAACCATCACTTGGCAGCTTTGCGCCCGTGGGATGCGTTTGATACATAAGGACTGCTGGAGCATGGAGTACATAACAACACACAGATGGTGCATAAGCATCATGTTACAGTCAAGGAGCTTTGCCATTATTAGCTACAATTCGAATTAACTTAACTTGCCACGTATATTAGAAATTCCTGTGCACTGGTAGTGAGGGTGACGTCTTGAGTAGGCGCTTCGGTTGATTTTGACCCGGTCTACCATGTACATGTGCCTTTGAATGAAAACCCGCCAGGATCTCTGTGATGTCGGGCGTCTGGATGACATTCGGTTGATCGACCTTGGCAAGTGTGAGAGAAGGCCTCACCCGGAACTTCACACACGCACTTCTTGGCTGGCCGTGAAGCTCTCTCCCCAGGTGTTAGCAGTGGTGGTGGACACACAAACAAGACTTTTCTCACTTGCCTCACGTAATCAGCTGCAGAAATGTACCGCCATATGTGATACATTTATGACGGGCAAAACAGCGTGCCTTGGCTAAAAGCCAAGGCACTCTTTTACCATCAACTGCACATCTTCATCTTCCTCACTCAAACTTGGATTGGAAGTAGCTTCTTAGAATTCTGCCACAGTACTCCGTTTGATATTCCCACAGCAATTGACATTGACATGGCAAATCCGATCGCATCCGGCAAAGCTGTCTGCCCTCTCTCCACCGCCCATCTCCCCATCCCATCCAGCAGTCATCGCCCTCAGCCCACTTGTGCTGCCCAAATGCCTGTACAACAACTCCCACAAGCTGCTTAGGGTTAAGACAAAGTCGTCTCCATATCCATCATTGTTGTCCTGCTCCGTCTGACTCCTGTGTTGAACAGCCGCACGCGGTAAGCGTACCACACTACCAGACCTATGCCGCCACACTATCCATCACACAAGGCCTAATAAACGGATGGTTCTTCGCCTAAGTATTTGCGTCAATATGTCCGAAAAGGCAGATCAGATCAGTACGTAATACATACCTACCACTGGCGACGGCGTCTTTGTCTATATATGGGCTGGCCACACCGTGTTCACGGCTAGAGGTCACCAACGCGTCTCCCCTGGCTTGATCACCTCTTGTACGATCCATGACCATATGAAAGAACGCCTTCTCAAGTGCCAAAAAAGGCCCGCAATTGCGCCTGACTGGACCACCTTATCATCACCACTCGTCTGACGGCGGCCAAGACGCGTTGGTCCGAATCCAGTCGCATCCTCTCGGGCCAATAATCATCAATGTGAAGCGCCGCCAGATCATCGAGGGTTGAGCCCTCCTATGAACCAGCTGTACTCGTCCCTAAGCAAGGCGTCGAAAGAATGGCCGAGGTTTAGCAAGGGTTGTTTATTAATACCAACGCGGTATCCAAGCATCAGCCAGTATCTAGCCTCCCCCCCCTCTCCTGTGTACAGTCCACCTCGCCATGTCTTGTCCTAGTCTCTGCTTCGTCCTTTTACCAAGTCTACATAGCATCTTGCTGCCCTCCATCGTGCAGGCCGGAATTGGTGGCCGATTACGTTTCCGCGTCCGGAAATGTTGATACGCCGAATTTCCGACCAGAACCGCGCGCAAGTCAACAGCTTTTTCACGCTGACTGCACGAGAGCTGCCGGAAGCATCTCGCAAAATCAAATCAGACAAGAAAAAGGCTCTGTAAGCGACGCGGAACTCAGAGAGTTCCGCTTGAAGAGAGAAACTTTGATGGACGTTAGTTGGATTAAGAGTAAATGCACGTAAGTGAAATATAGAGGTTGCTGCTTAGTGGGCAGGTCAGAAGACATAAAGCACCAGTCTTTCGATTTTATACTATGTTTGTTGGATGTGTTTTGGGCGGGGGTAACTTTGTCGGTGTGTTATGTTTTGTTGGACCTGTTACTTTCCCGCTTCTGATCTGCTGCCTGCTCAGCAGCTGTGAATTCCCAGCTGCTGCGTGCACATTTAGCTAAAAGCGGGCCGGTTATTAATTAAGACGGGACGTTGCCTGTTCTTCACCTAAGAGCTTTGGGGACGCATCTGACTAGTCTCAGTATTGAATCCAAGTTTTAAGCCGAGAGACTATCAATTGCCGACGTCCATCTTCCGGCATTATAGAACTAGGTATTGATGGTGACTATCAGGGATGGAGTCTAGCGGGTCATGGAGCGGCAACATTGCCTAGATTACCCGGTCCTCCATGAAAAATGTTGGTATTGAGCCAGTGGCCGTGTCTGGAACTCTCAAGGACAGTCAGTTTTATAATTCCACTCGTGTGGATAATCATATTTTCCGAAACAAAGGCAACAGACCTTCCATGGCTAAGAGTACAAGACTGACACCGGGCCATAAGCCATCGGTGATTGGAGTATCAAGAGATCGTTCTCGGCTGAATCCAAGGTAAGAAAGACAGCGTTGTTTGATGTTAGATGTTAGAGATGGATCGAAGTGTGTGTCCTAGTCTCACTGGCATCACATCTTCCTATGATCACCTTTTGCAATCGCAGTCAAGTCAAGAGGACCCAGCCTGGCTGGTATTACTGGTGTAAAAGACGCTCATATTTGTTTCGTGAAACTTGTGCACGTATACGTTGTCCCATGTCCTGCCCGAGCGCTGGTTCTGGGGTCGTCTGAGCTGCAGATAACGACATGCTACAATGGGCAATTCCAGGGTTGTCTCGACGGCCTCATACGCCGCTGGGTAGTACGGACACGTTCCCCAGTCCCTGCCTTATCCGCATATCGACTTGCTACTGGCCGCCAGCCCTCTCTTAATTTCGTTACGCGACTTCCGGTGGTTGTTCAAGGTGTGATATGGTTTGTGACGTTGCACCAAGGCTCGAGAACAGCGGCGGTGATCTGATAATAAAATCTGACTGTAGATTGGTGCGATTGCTATCGAGATGGCGTATGGGTGGCTGTGTATGTCTAGCTGGTAATGGATCAGAGCGCTGGCAAGACAGGGGATGTCAGAGACTGGTGGTGCTATAGTAAATTACTTACCCGAAGAAGATGATTCTTTTCCTTTCAATCTCCTTCTTGCTTAAGAGTTACTGGGAAGGTCAACAATGGCCGGGAGCGTTAGCGTATTGGAGACGGTAAGGAGTCTGTTAAAGGACGCCAGAACATCAGCAGGGGTGAGAAATATGTGGCTTGGTTGTTCTGGTTATTGTATATATGCTGTTTATTAAAAGATAAAGTTCTTTTGGAAACAGTGTCTCCGTTCGAGTCTGACGCCGTTGATGGTTGGGGAAAGACAATTTGCGTTGCTCAAATAGTGTAGAAAATTAATCCGGGTCGTCTAGAGGTTTAGTTTGGTCTCCTGAGATAGTAGTATCAGTGACTGACTGTTGTGGAATAACACTGTGGCTGACCCATACGGCAGTGCCCGCCAGCTGCTGATCACGAGATCTTAGGCTGAACGAGATTTCAAGTCTCGTTCAGTCTCGTTCTGCCCCGCCACCGGCGATACATACATACATACATACATACATACATACATAGTACCTGCCGTCCTAGGTAGCTAGTTGTTGACCAGGACAGGCGCAGCTGTCGACAACTCGAATTCTCATCGCCTTCTTCCAGCGTGTCATACAGAAAAAAAAGGCACCTACCTTCGCTAACAACGCCAACCGCCAACCGCCGACTACTACCCCAACCTGTGGCCTATTTGTGGTGCATTCTTTGTCCAAGAAGCACGCCAGCCGCAATAGTCTTACCCTGGCCGTAGACTTGGAGCATAACAGACACAATCCGTCAGGAGAAACCATCCGCAGGGCTTCTGCACCGTGCCCAAGCCTTCGTGTCCCGCTAGGGCATCACGGTTTCCATCTCCCGGTTCCTCTTCGGCCGTGAGGTCACCTCATCACAGCACAACTCCCATATCGTATTTTACAGTAGACAGCTCCCATCATGTGTTGCTGACACTTCGCCTAGATTCTACTGTCCAGCCTACCAAATCAAACCCCAATAATAGCAGCAAAAAAATCGGAAAATAGAGGCGAACCTCCCAGTAACGACGAAAACGATAATACTGATTGATAGTAACGGTAACGAGATTTACTATCAAATACAACTTTCCAAAGACAAGGCTTCCGGTGCCTCTGGAGGCGAAAGATGGCCATGCTCAAGTCTTGCAATACTCTCGTCTTCTTCTCTACGAAACCCCTCGGGTGCAATCCAGGCCAGCCAACGTCAAAAATTATCGCCTTTGCTATTGTTAGTATATATGAGTGGTGTGTCCCTCTACTGATACCCTGCTATTTCCACAATCATTCTATGATTGAGTACTGCAACAATCGCAAAGGGGCTGGCTGGCTCTGATCCCAGCCCAAGACCTTCTCCTCCGCCCTCCGCCCTCATGACCTCCCCATCTTCTCGGTTCACACTCCTACTACCAAGGTTACGTCATGCAAGACTAACATTCATTACGTTTAGTTATTCACACAAGGTCCCCTGCCACCTTCACTTTCGACGGAGCGCGTTGGCGTTTGAACAACACTTTTCGACGGCACTGACGCGGGCCTGGACACACACGACGACGACTACGTGAGGCTGATGCGCTTGGTTAACAACCGCGCCATCCAGAACGGCCCCTCTGCCAGGTCTAAGACGCCTTGGAAAGCTTCCACTCTCTATCCGCTGGGACGACACAGTAGTACTTAACGTCGCTTACGTTAGCTGGTTACGTAATACCTCCCGCAAAACAGCATCTTGGCCCTGGAAGACGTCGTTTAAGCCAGAGAAGAAGCTTCTATCCTATAGAGGAGCTCAGACTGCCTTGATGACACAGTCGACTGCATTTACACGAGACCTTACCTGGACAAGACTCTGGACGAGATACTCGGGTGCTGTGTCAACCCCTCTACCGCCATTCAGAAATGCACCCTACTACCCTACGACTTTCCATGCCACGAACTAGACCACGCAAGTTTGTTACCAGCCACTAGTAGCAAGAGTCTTCTCATTCGGCGCCTTCGGCAAACCACCTCCGTTACCAATACAACCGGCGGCCTGACTTTCTTCTCAAGACTTTTGTTTTTGATAGCAACTAACACCACAGGATGATTCTGCTTTAGACGCCCTTGACATACCAATCAAGTTTTTTTTAAATGATAAGTGCGCCGGGGTACTTGGGTGCCTTTAAATGCCTGGGGTGCTGCATATCACTGCTTCTGACATGATTTTCAGGAATCCTGGTCCTTGCATTCTGTTTCTTTATTGTCACCTCAGTCTCCATCTTAGTCCATCAGCCTCCGTTCTCCTTCACTTTGCCTGGCAACACCCTCCATCAAACACGAGCCCGACGAACCGAAAAGAGAGACATTCGGCCATATCCATAAACGTACGTTGTTAAGGTCCAATCCGGCCTCTACCGCGGCCATCCCTCGCCTCGTCCTGCACGTTCTCCTATCGCTCGCGTGTGGTTGCTGATAAAGATTGTTGCTAACTATGTAGTCCAAGTAGGAATCATAACCACTATATCCATCTAACCACGTCGCTCCCCCACGACGACCTCTCTCTCTATTCAGACTCCTCAGTATCATCGTCACTTTCGTTATCGTCGCCATCGTCATCACACAATACCTCTCATTGCGGGCTCCATCCAACCCCACAGTCTGTCCTCAGACTATCCACCCAATGCACACTTCTTCTCCCTTTCCTCTTGAAGACAACTCTCATAGCAGACAAAGCAACCACCAGTACCTCCCAAGAGCTCTTGCCATTGTAATTCTACTACCACTCTATCACCTTACACCACAACCTCTCATACTCACAGCAGCTCCCACCGCCGACCCCATCGCACCCTGACACATCCCATCCTCTTTCGCCTAAGAGACAACTAAACACTACTATAATACTATTATAGTAGCAGCGGATGGGAGCATGACCTAGGAAAATAATAGAGGTAGGCAATTATATAAACGGAGCCTAACAGGGCTAAACAAGAAGCCATCCATTCGTCTGTCCATTCGTCTGTCCATCTATTCACCCTGCATTTGAATTTTTGCCCCAGGTCTTGTCTGATTTCCCACCCTCGGCTCTTTTCCAGTCATCTACTACAGCTACTGCTGCTGCTGTGCTGAGCGCAAGGAGTCATAAGCAACACAAGACTCAACGCAGCCAGCTGTTCCTTACCCTACTCTCCCCTCAAAGCATGCGTGCTGTGTTATCTATCATCTTAGACCAACAGCATTATCTGATTTAGCAAACCAAAGCCATCAACATTCACCTGAATCTTTACAAAGAGGTTTTTATTTATCAACCCACAGTCTATCCAGAGATTCTCTTTAGCTGATGTCGCAATGCCTTCAAGACATCGCGTGCAGCCTCGCGAGGTTTCTCCAGAGCCAGAACATCTACTATTCCGGCCCCATCAGCCCAACCCACGCAAGGAGACGTATATCCACAGGTTAGGCTAGGCAGTCTCACACAAAGATATTCAAGCCAATTTTCTATCACTTTTCCTACCCGTAAAAGCCTTGCGCGACCGCTAGTAATGAAACCAAGCCGCACAAACCGTCTGTGGCCAGCCTCTCCCCCACTTCAAAGGCGCTAAAGGCGTCTGCTTTGAGTCTGGAGCAGAACTCTCCTACGCCATATGCCAACAACGCTACAGCGCCGAAACCTACGTGCGCACTGACCGCTAGAAAGGCCTTAAGAACGCCATATCTGAACTCCGCAGCCCAGTTATTGAGCACAAGGCCAACCAAGGTTTGACCAATCCAACCAAGGCCAAGCTCCACGAGCTCAAACGCCTCGACTTCGTGCCGGTAGTCAAGTAGGACAACAGCCCCATCATGTCAGCGTACCAAAATAGACCTGTGCCCAGAGGAGGCCGATCTAGGACAACAGCGCTACAGGCCCGGCCATGCAGAGCTATGAACGAGGTGTAATGTGTCGCGAGTTAGAGCACATAGCAGGGCATATGAGAATAGGTCTAAAAGTGGCTTGATTATACTAAAGGAGAGTTATAAAAGTGGGGGCCTATATATATGTGACTTGTTGTAAGTAATGAACGTGGTACACGTGATATGGCATATGTAAGACGTTTTGCTGGTTGCTAGTCATGTTGATATAAAGCTATCGTGATATAATGGTATTAAACTTTCCGCTAATTGTATTTCATTACATTGTCCTGTGATACTGTCTTATAAACTTGCTTCCTTATAAACTTATCCTAGGTAGGCTGAGGCTGGTTTCACACCACATAGATCATGTCAGCCATCTATCACTCCTCCAGGTAAAGAGTCCTTTTTCTTCCAGAGGAGCTTAAGCTAAGCACCAACGCACTCATGCCATCTGCGGATCAGTTGTTATTGTGTTGAGTAATCATTCTAGACCCCTATGAGCGGTCTAGCCCAGTTCACCAGATATGATAGTCACAATACGTATAACCCGGTAAACAGCACTTCTGACCTGTGCCAAATCTCGATCCCTCAAGACGGGACAGAATACCTGATAGCAGAGCAAGTGCCGAATCAGACTCCACTTTACCTCGTACCTGTGAATCAAGGCTGTTGTTGTCTTGGTAAGGTCCCTGGCCACCTGAGGGGTTCTGCGTGAAGATGGCGTTGTTCAGTGTGCTCGATCCTTTTCATCGTTCGCCTGCAATGGCACACGGGGGGTCATTTGAGCGGCTGAACATGTTTCGCCTGCTTGGGTGGCACCGCTCTTCATCTCATATGACCGACCATGTTCTTCTGCACTAATCTATGGAAAAACGGACGGGATCCCGAGTTTTCCGGTGGTTATGGTCGTATGTGCTTGAGACATGACTTTAAAGCCATTGTTATGCTATCTTGTTACTGGACGAGCTGTTCTGTCGCACGACTTTGGCGGCGGCAAGGGCCGTACGTGAGGGGCGGCCTTGAACAGAACATAACATTCATCAGCTACCTAGGAACCAAGGTACCTCATGTTATCAAGACAGTCTCTCTCTCTCTCTCTCTCTCTCTCTCTCTCTCTCTCTCTCTCTCGGGCGCAGTGGTTCAATAAACTGCTGACGACCGAGTTCAAGTGGTTAACTCGCTACCTAAAAGACAACGACTACTTTGCGAAGATTTGCCCCCGGGTCTAGACAGAAATGTGCTCATTTTGTCACCCAATGACTCCATAGCGCATACAACCCCCTGGGCGCATAGCGGCCGAAGCTGCTATTGCGAGCATTTATCAGGAAGGCTGCCTACACGACGGCGTAGGCTCTGAAATGGGTGGCCGAAGCCTTGCTGTTGCGCCCTCCGCCAGAACGGGCACCTCCAGAGCCACTTTAGCTAAGAAAGTGGTGCCGGGCGCAAACATACCTATCTACCTACCTATCTACGACTACACACCCTCTACGCCACCCCCATTCTAACATCCTACCCTCTACACCTGCCACAGTACCAGAGGTATAGAGCCACCCACTGGATAATAAAACGATACTTGACCATGACATGGATGTGCGATTAGCACTATACAATTAGGCACACGGAAAACCCCTAGTCACACTAAGGGCAGACTAGGGGTAGACAAAGCAGGCCTGAACACTAAAGAGCCATGGGCTCTTAACAGCAACGAACAAGCAACAGTTTAAACACCTAGGAGGTGAACAGAGGAACGGAGATATATATGTCACAGAATGCTGTAGGGGGCGGACTGCTGGTTGATGTCTGTATTCTATAAGTAAGCTTGCCTAGGCGCCCTTTGCCCTAAGTAGGGACGTCCCGGCGTTCAATACAACAACAACAACAACAACAAATCTGGCTCTCTCTCTTGATTTTCTTTCTCACCTGGTTAACGTGGAAAGAAAGGCGGCAGTAATGGGGAAATATTTAGCTTGGCTAACCTAGCCAACACAATCATCAACCCTAAGCCATATTCGATGCTGTTGGTCATAGAGGGGTCTGCCAAATTGTGGATATCTTGCCGCGAGCGGCAAGCTCGTCGGGCAAGGTTTAATCGTCTGTGTATGATTCATGTTCATTGCTTCGTTGGTCATGCTGTTTATGGGAGGTGGCATGGCATGAGTAGCATGGCGCGAGTAGCATAGGTCCATCGTCAGAACTGAGGTACGAACGTACTTGGTTGGGTACGCAACAGCACAGGAAGGGGACCTTGGGCACCCAGCTCCAGCAGAAATGCTAGGAATCCATCACTGGAGAAGATCGTAGCAGACACAAAGCGGAACCTCTTCTAGGACAAGCTAGATCAATCGGAGAGGCCGGCAGCCGTAACGAACAAAATCTCATACAAGGTATGCCTGCACATGGCCAGACATGGACATGTTATCACTGAGCGCTCGAATGACGTATGATGAGTCCCAAATCAACTTAGCGCTGGGAACGAAGCGTTGGCTGTTTGCAGGTTCCTGGAGCTCATTAGTATAGCAAGCAGGGTGAAGGAATGGGTTAAGGGACTTGACGCCTTCTTAGTACTTTGATCTAGCGAACGACGAGAAGTAATCTTGAACCACCCACCACAGGCTTCAAATGCGGCTATATGAGAGCCTAGTAACTTGATGGACGCTGGAAAAGGAATATCAGTCTGCCTGCTGACCGGTGGTTAGGCGCCGGCCGAAGTGCACTCGTCTCCGTGGAGGAGAGCTGCCGGAAGTGTGTCGTGCTTGCTACAAATTAAGCGGCAGGTTGTTTATCAAGAGGAAAGGCTAATAACATCACATAAGCCTGCCGGTTTGTTCTGCTCAGGCTAGAGGAGGAATAATAAAGCGTGTCTATGTAACATTTGTCGTATCGGCAATCATCAAGCTTGGAGTGAGTGGCAGACAAGGCCTTGGAAAAGGTTTCTGTCATTTACACCAAATTACACTGTAATGGATAGCTTGGAGTTTAAGGGATGCCTCCATCTCTAGATTCTCAAAGGACGTCAGCAGAGCTTGAATTGCTATACGTAGAGTTCAGCTGCACGTGAATGAATGGAAATCTCGGAGTCAGCAACTTTGCAAGGTACAGGGGGTCTTGGTACCTGTCAGGCCTGATTCAAATAGATACCTTTGTGTCACACGTGATATAAGCGTTAGTTATGCTGCCGCAACTAACGGCTTCGTTTTTGCGCAACACTTTGTAATTGACTTTATCAGGCCTGCGTATGAGATTTGCGAAAGCAATCTTCCCACTACGCGTGTCAGTGGTGATTTCATTCAACTACATTTCAATCATTCGACTAACCTATCATAGACAGGGAGAGGAAGTATGTCGGCCGAAACGTGTTACAGAGCAGTTGGATATACATAAATATTACAACACATATAATCAAAAACGGTGCTGCCTTGGACGAATCCAACAACGTTCAAATGCCAAAACCATTGCAGAAGCGATGCACAGGTGTTTGCTGGAGCAACAATAATACAATGACAATGGCAAACGATTGTCAGCTGCCGTCATGACGAACTTGAGTCACTTCACCTCACTTCATCTCTCACCCCACTTCACCTTTCGTATTAATTCACCCCCATCCTGGCCTCATCCCATATTCCCTTTTCTCTTTCTCATACGCCTATGGTCCAGCCTAATCCGTCAGCTCCTCTGTCCCTCAAGCAAAACGATTCCACCACACATCCATTACACCGGCTTAGCCAACACCCGCGTTTCTATGTTCAAAGAGGCACTAATATCCATCCACCCACCAGCTGTCTCATTGGGATTTAAGCTTTCGGACCAAAGTCTCTCTACCTTCCACCACATTGCGCTATGACACGATCACACCTAACAATTAATAAGTCAGGGCTTCTGCTAGGCTTCCTAGTCCACAACTTCCCTTGGTCATCCTGCTGTTGCCAACACTGATGGTCAAACGCACAGAGAACACCAGTGGATAATTAATGTATTGCGCGAGTCTGCGTGTGTAATTAACAACTTCACTTCCTAACACAACCTCCACCCTCATTAAAGGAACTATAGATGCTACGCTGCAGACCTTTTCTTCAATACAGCCCGTTTCAACCCGATAGCGGCCTCAGGCAGGCTGACCCCACCAGTTGATCACGTGACCTATCGGTCTTAACACCCCCCCTCAGCCTCGGCCTCTAGCCAGCAACTTAACAAGAAGGGCAAAAATAACTGCCCAGCCCTTAGGCAGAGAGATTGTGACGTGTATAGCAGAGAGGTCGTTGTAGAGAGTGATGATAGCGAATATCAAGAGCTGGATAGTAGCAGCCACAGTGCTTAATAGACCCTTGTTAGTGCTGGGGCCGGTGATGACCTTGGCAGTTGTAATGGCTTCAACAACAGTGTCAGGGCTCGTGATGACTTCGTTGGCTGCGATGACGTTGTAGCTCGTGATGACTTCAGAGCCATTGATGGCTTCAGAGCTCGTGACGACTTCAACAGTTGTAATGACCTCGGCAGTCGTAATGGCTTCAGAGCTCGTGCTGGCTTCGGAGCTTGCGATGACTTTATCAGTGGTGTCTGAGCTAGTGATGGCTTCAGCGGTAGGGTCAGAGCTGGTGCCGACTTCAGCAGTCGGAATAGCCTTTTCACTTGTAGCACGCTCGGCGGTCTTAATGGCCCCGGCGGTCATGATGGCCTCGGAACCTGTGACGGCCCCAACACCCTGGGGGATCCTGTCGGGTGGTTGCCAGCCATTGTGAAAAGGAAGGTGACTTCTCACATTCGAAGAGTTGACCCGTCGTGATGGGTTGGGATTGCAACTGTGCGACCGTGATGATGGTGAGGGGTGCCGCCCAAGAGTGACCGCCCCTGCAAGCAGCTTACAAGCCCGCAGCTGTCTGCGCCAATCCATCGCATCTGTCCGATCGCGCACCTCGCTCCGTGACCACTCACCATTGTAGTTGAACAAAACGAACAACGATCCTCGATTAAGGAAGACTGCAAAAAACATACAACACCGGGCATTCGCCGGTCGTCACCGACCCGACTACTACTCCAGCCCTCATTGGCTTATCTATGGGGGAGCGGACGGGATCCCGAGTTTTCCAATGGGTATGGTCGTATGTGCCTGCAAAAGGCATTAGAGCCGTATATAAAAGAACCCCTCCGGTAATGCCTAGTCAGTGCCTAGTCAGGGGACGGTCGCTGGAGAGATGCCTTGCCAAAGGCTCAGCCTGCGAACGCGGAGACAGATACGCGGGGCGGTCGAGGCATCGGATGGCTGTGGAGGCTGGACGTGGTGAGTGATGGCGAACGGTCGGCGGGACTCTCTCTATGCCTGACCGTTGGGGTTTCCACGGCCAGGCAACAACAGCACCGCGGCCCCTCCGCCTCCAGATGTCGTGCCGCGGAAGCTCTCTCATGGCCTCCTCCAATGCCTCCTAACGCTGTTCCTGCCGCTCGTGCGCCGCCACCTACTCGATTCCCCGTCACGTCCGGCGTCGCCGCCCCCGAGACCTAGCCGGCGCAGGCGGCCATCCATGGCTGCGTCGATGAGCCGGTGGCGTAGTCGGAGGCTGCGCGTTGCGGCGTCCACGCCATCACCATCACTACCGTTGCTGCTATCGCCGTCGCTGCTGCTGTCGTCGCCATCGCCGTCGCCATCACCACCGCCACCCGCTGCGGCATGCTGTCGAGCCGCCGCATCTTGACTGTTCTTGTTGGCGCCACGGGCACGGACACGGGCACGGAAGCCGTGATTGCTGGACCCACTGGACATCACAGAGTCGCTGGAGATGGCGATGATGCTTGGCTCACTGGGCACACTCGGCACGCTCGGCACGCTCCTTGCTTTTGCAATGACCTGCGCCTCCCGACCTTGGCCACGACGCGAATCATTTCGGAATGCGGGCCATGTCTGAACCACGGGCGCTGTCACGCCATGCCCGCCTCCAGCCGCGTGTTGGTCGCCTTTGTCACTGTCGCTGCCTCGCACAGCGCCGTCGCCTTGATTATCGTCGAGGTCCATGGCGTCCTGAGCACCGTCCTCTTCCTGATCCGCATCCTCTTCCTGGCCCTCCTCCTCTTGCCGACCCTTGAGCACCAAACGAGCGTTGGCGAGGCACGCCTCCACACGCTCGGGTGGCCATTCCCACACATCGAGCGTGTGGTCTGCTCAGCGACGTGGGAACCCTGAGCTCAAACCCAAACGACTTCAGCCAGGCCGCCATCGACCGCAAGTTTCAGGAGACGAAACCCAAGTACACCAGTTGGCTCCAAGATCAACCACAAAACCAACAACGACAACAACAATCGCAGCAGCAGCAGCTCCCATTCCATTTCCCGCCGAGCTTGTCGCGGCCACAGCAGCAGATGTCAGCCTTTGGCCAGCAGCAGCTGTTCTCGGCCCCGTCTCAACAAGACCTGTTCCAGCCCCCGCTTTCGATCCGGCCCAACCAGCAGCCCCAGGCCCAGGCCCAGGCCCTGATCCCATCGACCGACCCCCATAGTTCCGGGGCACTAACCCTCGCCGGCCCAAGGCCGAGAGTCGCAGCCAGCAACGGTTCAGACCTCGCAACATCCTCCGGTGATGACATTCTCAGCGCCGGCGCCAGCGGCCCAGAGCTGGCCCCGATCAAACACCCCCCGTAAGCCGCTTCTAACCCCTTTGCTTTGAGCCGTACTTGAGCAACAAGAAGCTAATCACGTGTTCCTGCCCTCAGACGTCACCTCCTTCATGGCCAACTACGAGCCCGCCGCGACGCCGAACGCCGATCGAAGCCAGCTCCTGGCAGAGAACAGCGCCATGATCGAGTCAGCCAGCATGGCGTGTAAGCGGTTGGCGCACCAGATGGTCGGCACGGAAGCGATGTTTCGACGGCTGGTGATCGAGCGGCGCCATCTCATGCACAAGGGCTTGTTGGCGGAGGAAGAGGAGGAGGATACTGCGGCGCTGTTTGCGTCGCCCACCGCAGGCCGGGGTCCTACTTGAAGTACCATCAGTTGCTTTTGTATACTCCGACACTTCTTACCCTATTCTTTAGTACCATTTACTACAACTTGCTACGGAGCACAGCGATCAATGTGCTGGACCGTGCCGAGCTACACTGGCTGATCGCAGCGAGGTCGGAACACGGAGACTTCGCTGCCTATCACGAGAAATTCAACCACGAAGACGCAGAGCTCCGGTGCACGTGCAACGGATACAAGACCCCAGCCCACCCACTTTGGTGCCGCAAAACACGACGGCTACACAATGCCCCCTGGCTTAACAGGGGTCAGTGGTTCGCGAAGCAAATGACCAAGGACTTTAAGAGCTTTACTACTGTTGTCTGAGATAACGACTTCTTTAACAAGATATGTCTGAGGTATTACCTAAGGATGTAAACGACAAGATGTACCCACAGTGTCACCTAACGTCGCCATGGTGCTTTGGGACCCCTGGACGTATAGCAGCCGAGGCTGCCACTGCGGGCGTTTATCAAGCAATCTCTCGGCACGGCAGGCTAGGCTTTGTAGCGGGCTGGTGTTTATTCTAGCATAACACCACTAAAAGTGACACCGCTAAGGCTATTACGGCTAGGACGGTGGCGTCTTGTGCACCTCTAACCTCCACCCCCTCACATATCACACACTCACATATCACACATTCACATAAGCAAAGACACAACCCAGGCCACGCAAAATCACGCAGGCTTAACTACACGGTACGGGATATCACTCAGCTCCCTAGCAAGCAGGGAGGTACTTCCTAGCGACATAGATGTGCTAATAGCACTGTACAACTAACAACACGGATACCCCCTAACCTAGTAGGACTAGGAAAGGGGGCACATATCGGTTCTGGACGCTGAAGAGCCTAGGGCGGCTGACAGCAGTGAAGAAAACTCGGGATGACCTCCTGGAAGGTTTAGCAGATAACGACGTTAGATATGGAAGAAGACGGCAGAGGCGCTGGCAGGCGGCAAATTCGGAATCAGATGTATATAACTAGTTAGAAACTGGCTGCCCCAAGCGCCTTTTGCCCTTACAGGAACGGCCCGGCGTTAAATATAACAACAACAACAACAACAACAACAACAACTTGCTACGGAGTGGTAGGCAATGAAGTCCCCGATGTCCCCTAAGACGCCATCAACAACCTCGGTATCTTGTTTAACCTGCCAAAAGGTTACCAGCTGTTTTTTACTGATCTAATTTCCTGCTAGACTTCTGGTTCCTCGAGAGTTTCGCCGATATATCCCATCAGCCCAGTCAGCGACAGAACAGGTGATTCTCAGACAGATATAACTATAAGTAGTTTTAAACGCTAGCATAGCTTATCAGCTTTAAGTATAACATGTTGTCTTGCAAGCTAGCTTCTGTCCATAATAACGCAGATTCTGATTCTAGGCCAAGTACCAAGGCAATTAGAGAATCCTGCGGCTTTAATACCCAGATAACTACTCTAACCTAAGGTTGTCACTAACCTTCTGTGAGCTCAATGGTAGTTAAACGCCGCGGTCTTTCTACAGGTGAAATTACCTCATTTTCTGGTGCCAGAAGCACTGCGAGCTAACTTTCTTCTTGAATAAAGCTATTGGAATCACTTGATATCTTTGTTCTAAGCTTTCCAATGCTCTTTCCCGACCGTTAAGAGCGCATAATACTCATTCTCGGAAAACTTGATCAGAATAATCTTATTATCTACCATCTTCAGGGAGAGCTCAAGGAGGAGACGATGCATCGTCAGAGAGCCAAGAAGCTTCTATAAGATGTTCGGCGTAGCGATTAGGCACACGGACATTGTACTAGGTCACTTTGTGGCCTATCCAAAAGGCTCAGTGACTCGAAAGATGGCGAAGCATGATTCTATTGGCTTTCTTACAATTAAATAGCACATAGTCAATATTCATCAGCTACTGTGTCGCTGACTGCTATGGGAATGCTTATTTCACCTACACATAAAATGCTTAGTAAAAACAACAGTAATGATGGAGTATGTTAATATCTCTATTCGTGCTCAACGGAGTAGTTAAGTTGCGCATCTCTTAAAACTTCTACAATCTGTGCTAATTCATACAGGGCTGGCACGCGAAGCCCTTTTTTGAACCGCCGTACTCACGCCCTGCTCTCCTAACCCATATCTTCAAGATCCCGGCCCGCTGAAACAGCTGTCGGCTGGGCTGGGTGGTTCTTGAATTTGGCTGCCCTGGGGGCCCCGGCCTTCTTGCAGCCTTCTTCTTGAATATGGCCTTGAGCTTGAGCTTGGGGTTGTCTAAGACGTCGACAGCTATGTAGAGGGAGGACTGCATTAGTATCTCTGGCATTTGGAATCATTTCTAGGTAAGTCTTTTGTTGTGAAGCTGGAACAGCTTCGTGTGGCTAATGCCAGTGGCGACCGCTACAGATGTGGTGTATCACCCGAACTGGACCTACTTGAGAAAGGTATTTCTACCCATTCCCCGGTCCATACATAGTTTGGGGGGGGGGGGTCGTGATGCCATATTAGTCACAATTACTGCCTTGTAATTGTGGTTCCACTTTTACTCCTATTCATCACAGCCTTTGAATTTGGCTCTGTCTGTGGAAGGTCTGGCCATACACAACCTCTTTCGACTTATCAACATGTTCTATTCTTGTGATATCAACTCGTTCATCACCCATCCTTTGCACACCTCGGATACCGTCTCCTCAAAGTCCTTTACCAGCTGAACCACCCGCTTCTCCCACCGGACTATATCCTCACCCGTCGCCTGGCGCCCCTTTGTCTCTCCATCTGTCGCCAGCTCCAGGGAGCCCTTGAGCAGTCTGGCCATGCGCGGCACCGCCTTGCGTCGTAAATCTCCCCTCAGGATGAGCAGCTGCTCCGTCTCGATCTCAGTTACGTGGCACGCGACTCTTGCTATGGCCCCGCGAGGCGCCTGCACCTCCAGCGCTCTTTGAACCGTCTTCTCCTGATCAGGGCTCCCCCTCCCCCTGATGTATCGCAGCTCCTGACGCAACGTCTTTTCCTCCTTGTGGAGCTTGCGGCTCCAGTCGCATGTCGCCTTTATAGGTTTGAACGTCCGTTCGATTGCGCCAGCTGCCAGGCTGGATTCAAGTGCGCTTAAGGTCTGTGAGGCGTCTTCAAACACAAGGACGAGGCGTGAGATGCGGCCTTGGGTGGTGGCTGCGGGGGTGTTGAAGACGCTCCACCAGCGCACGCGGTCGGCAGGATACGTCTGGATGTCCTGCGCGATGCTGCTTGCATCGCGCTGAGCGCTGGTCACGCTTTCTAAGATTCCGCGGAGTGAAGATTCGAACTTGGCGATGCGGATGGCATCCGAAGGCCCCGGGGGCGCGTGTCCCGCGCCATGAGCAGCCCAGGCGGCCATCTGGGTCAGGGACTCGCTATACCGCGGGAGAGTCGGCGTGCGCGAGACTTGGAGGAGCACGCCGCGGGCAGAGGCCGCAGGTCGTCGCGTGCAGACCGTTGAGAAGGCTAACGAGGTCAACATGGATGCCAGGAAGAAGGACGGGGGGTTGCTGAGGAGGCCGTCGCAGGTCGCTTCGCCAATGGAGATGATGGTGTAGACGACGATGCAGCCGGCGATGAGAATCCAGAGGATACGCCGTCGGACGCGGAAACACAGCGATAGTAACAGCAGATGGCGAACCCAGGCAAAGATCGATATCAGAAGCCAGGAAACGCCATACACCTTGGCCCAGATTGACGCCGCCTCCTCCTCGTCTCTCGATACCTTCTTATCCCTGTTTGCGTTTGCCTTGTTGTCTCTCGCATCCCTCGGCCCCTCCCGTCGACGGCTCTTCGCTGCCGCCTCTTGCTGCAGCTTGCGCTGTCGAGCCCGTTCCTTTCCAGCAGCATATATTGGGTCAGTCCTGTCCATTTTTGCTTATCACGCCTCGTCCTCGGAGTGTGTGAATATGGATGGCCACGAGTCGGCGCAATGTATCCTCAAGGCAGCTTTCCTATCCCGAGCTCTACCCAGGGCAGGCTCAAAGACGTGATCGTAGACGGTCCTAGTATGGGAGTCAAGGAGAACGTCTGTGACCAGCACGTTGATGGCAGTAGCGTCCGACCAGTCTCCGGGCTTGGACGAAATATGCTTGATGATTGTGCTCTCAAGGGCAAGATATATGTCGTGAGCAGAGCAGGGAACCTTGTTCGGCAGGGCGCAGTGTGTAAGGGATAGGTATTCGTATAGAGTAGGAGGGTTCGCAGTGAGGGTGTAGGAGAGGAGTCGGTTGTAGGCAGTGCAGATCCGTATGATAGTGTCAGATGCTAGATTGGTTGGTTTTGAAGGTCTTAGCCGTTGTTACAAAAAGCATACTTCTTTCCACAGAAACCCTCCGAGTTTGAGAATGTCTGCGGGATCCATCATTACCTGTATAGGTTGTTGCGGACACAACAGGCCTTGGGATGTTGGCAGAGGAGGGGATTCGGTAGGCGTAGGTGTACAGGAAAGAGGCCAGTATAGCGACAATGGCAGCGATGACTAGACGACGGTGAACCATAGCTATGGTGAATGGATGGATAGACATTGAGGATTGGATGGATGCAAGAGGTGAGGAGATGGGCGAATGGTTGGATTGATAAATGAATGCTTACAAGCCAAGAAAGATGACATGGATGACTCTCATCTTGGTTCATGATGGGACGAGAGAGACGAAAGCGACGAGACAGAAAGAAAACATGGAAGAACAAACAAACGGTTCTGACCAGGGGAGCTGCCGCCTCCTTGTCCGTCCGTGTCCCGTAACTCCATTTCGAGACGGCCCTGGATGGCGTCCCGTCCCTTTGTTGAGCTTCCTTGTTTGCTTCATGATTCATCTCAATCTCATCACCAACTTCAGGGTGTTTCCAACGGGTTCCTGTTGCTACGGCAAAAGCCAGATGAGTCAAAAGGACAATAGCCTTTCAGCCGTGATAGAACGGTCATGGTTTCCATGCCTCCTCTCTCAGCCTTTTTGCAAACCTCTTACTCGCCATTTTTCATCATCATCACAGATGCGTCACGTCCTTGCGCCGAATACCCGCGTCCATCTCTGCGACCCAGCTACGCCTCCGGAGCCATCATCAAGCTGGCCCAGCGCGCCGCCGCAGAGCACGTTTCACGTCCGGGAATCATCTACAAAGGCACGGCGTCGTGGCAACATGACCGACTGGCATCTCCGCTCGCGCCAGCTCATGCGCTTCGTGGCGGCAAAAGACCCGCCACAGCCAAACGCCAAGGACTACATCACCGACGAGCACAAGCAGCGGGCTCGGTTCCTAGAGCCGCAATACGACCCCAACAATCAGGCGAATGGTGATGATGCCGAGGATGAAGAGAAGTGGCCGCCGGGCTGGGAGAAACCCGATGGCAAATCCATCAAGGCGTTTTTGGCCTGTCAACCGTGGAAAAAGGCCACAGAGGTAAGTGAACTTTTCTTTTCTGTGTGAACCAAAACCAAGAACTGCACGATGGCTAACGTGCGGGGGGTTCCGCCATATCAGAAGTATCTTCAGTCCATGGGTCCACAGGCAAAGAAGGACCATCAATCCAATGAGTCCCAGCAGGCCAATTGGAGGAAACTTGAAAAGAGCCCGCGGGTGGACGAGAGACACGATCATGATCAGCAGGTCACAGGCGAGATTGAGAACGGCGGTCAACAGGCGACGGCGGGCGAAGACCATGCCGAGACTCAGAGAGATGAAGGGCGTGAGAAGAGTGCACAATCTGGCGGTTCCGGACTATCCCTAATGGAAATGGGGGGGCTGGCATCCTCGCTCCCGTCAGTGCCACAAACGGAACCCGTCAGCGTGTCCACAGATCATCATCACGTTGCCAGCCAACTTACAGCGAGCCGAAACCCACCACCGGTACAACAACAACAACAACAACAACAACAACAGGAAAGAGATGGACCTGCTGCTGCGTCCCCGTCTCATCATCGTGAGGATTCCAGCTCCAGGAACAGGGGCGGCGATGCAGGCAGCCGTCAAGCCCGTGCCCGCGACATGCCCACGGAAGCGACGATTGGTATCAGCCGGTTTTCACCGCAGGATTATCAGCTGTTTCGAGATTGGGTGGCTCGAGAGGAGAGAAAGAAAGCCAGAGAAGCGGATGGAACTGTCCGGGGCTCACCGCGCCGCTGAGATGTCGTGTGTATCATCCCCCTCAGACACGACTTGTTATCAAACCCTACCTAGTTATTTGTAATTGTATCCGTAGTTTTCGTGTTTCTCATTCACCAATATCCCGGATCCCGACGGCTTGCTTCCCGTCCGTCATCTCGCGTAATGAGTTGACTTTCTTTCCTTTCATCCTTGCCTTGCCTTGTCTCTCTCTCTCTCTCTCTCTTTCTCCCTATCTTCATTTCTCAACGGTCCAACTTCCGTCACATCCGGAATCGACACATGTCGTTCGTTTGTCTTGCTATTCCTCCCAATTCCACCATACCGCGCGTCCCAGCCAGCCGCTTCCCTTGCTTATCATTTCCCGACAGACGGTCCACAGACCGCAGGCCGCAATGTGCTCATCCAACACACAAGATGTCCGTGTTTGCTCCACTTCCCTTCATCCCTCAAGAAAAACCAAAAACCGACGTGCTGACGGAGAGGAAATAACCAATGACAGCAAGCATGTGGCCAAGCCATCGTGAGGCTGAAGACGAACAACAGGCGACACGTTTGGGGCCAGCAATGTGGGCTTGCCATGTACCAGCACCTCATCAGGCACAAGCTGTCCCCCCCTCTGTGCGAGACGCGGGCCATCGAGGAGCTCGAACGTGCGCTATACCTTGTGCGTCCGAACGGGGAGCGCTGGAGCGACGAGTTTGACCGGCTGATGAGGCCGCGGGTCGTCAACGCGCTTAGGTGGCGGTACAACAAACTCGGACGAGAGAATGTTTGGTCCATCAAAGACGACCAGGTTGTGTACACGGCATGGAGCAGGGCGTTTCTGAGCAAGGCGTGGGACGGTGTGTGCTTTAGTCGAGCGTACGCAGAGACGCTGTTGAAGGGCGGCGACGACGACGATAACGACGATGAAGATGACGATGACGACAACGATGACGATAAATGTAATGATAAAGGTGGTCAAGAAAAGCTGGTGGTGAGAGATGAAGATGAGGAGACAGTGAGGCCGGAGGATTCGATATCAAACATTGCGATGCGTCGACTGCCAGCGATTCCAGAGCATGAGCCTGGCTCTTTGGAGGACCCGTCGTTTGAAGAGATGCGCCGGCTGATGCTGCGCGGAGCGGGAAACCTCATCGACTTCAAGTGGCTCATCACTTTCCAGCAACACGGCGTCCCGGTGGCAGGAGACACGGCGACAAGGAGGGAGGCAGAGGAGCTGCGCGAGCGCTGCCTGGAGGAGCTCAAGGTGTTGGAACGGGCTTTAGACCGCGCGGCAGCGAGGCGAGCAGGGATCCGTCAGGGTGATATATCGTCACCCGTGATGGGAGGGATCTGGGGCCAACTGCTGGGAGGACTGGGCTGAGATGGGCGTGTCTGATTGTTGTCACCGTCGTGTATCGGGTAGGAGGATATGTATGTTCCTGTCTCATTTCCCGGGGACGAGGATGGAAGGTTGGGGTTTGTCTCAGAGATTGGAACTGGGACTGACTGTGCTTTTATAAAACGAGCGGTTCGTCTCTCGATGAGTCGGTGGTGGCAACAGGTATTGACAACCCGGCAAGTTTTGTGTTTTGTCCATGATTTGTGTACGAAGACGACCAAAATCAAACAGCCTGACATACTCATAATCATCACTATCATCACCATCACCATCGATAGGACCCCAACTGGCCGAGCTTTGGCATCAAGGTCAACATCATGTCGCATTCGTTACCCGCGACCTCGGATTCGTCAAGCGTGCTTGGCCGTTACCTGGAGGAGCAGCGGGCCAACGGGGAGAGTATAACGCCCGATGAGATGCACTTTCTCCAGAGCAGGCAAGCAAAGCGCAGTCCCAAACCCGCCGAGCTGTTGGCCAACAAAAGCGTCAACAACAACAACAGCAGCAGCAGCAGCAGCAGCACAAGCTACGGCGGGAACAATGACAAGTCGGAGCTGAGCACGCGCATCATGCGTTCCGGCCTCACCAGGGTCGGACAGCTGGTGCGTACGGAGCGACAGAACTTGCTACCGGACGACGTTCGTTTCTTGGAAGAGAAGATGCGCGACCAGCGCTACCAGGCGTTGTGGCAGCGCCAGGGGCAGCAGCAGGAACAGCATCAACATCAACGCCCTCAACAGCAACACCACGGGTTCGGTTCGGTCGACGAGGTGACGGCCGAGTTGCGCAAGGTCATTGATCACCAGAAGACACACCTGCTCGCGGCGGTAGATTGCGAGGCGCGCATCAAGGAGCTGTGGTGGTATCGGCACGCGTTGGAGGAGGAGAAGAAGGGCGGCGACAAGGACAAGGGCAAACGGTGCGAGTGAATCAGGTGGCGATGCATTCATCAATTTGTGTGTGTAACCAGATGAGATGCCGATCTAGATATCCATACTCCACACTGCGCATGATAAGGAATGACAGGTCACATGACCTTTCAGGTGATCGCGCACAGGATGTGGCTTGTACAATGCGCCACACTGACATGACATTATGTATAGCGGTCATTACGTCATCCCGGGCCGCGAAATGTCAATTCGATTTGTTGTTGTTTGCTTTGCTGCCCGCCTCCCTCATTTCGATCGTCATGTTGATTTCTTGGTGTTTTCATTCAGCTGTTTGTTTGTTTGCTTGCAGCCGTCGTACCCTCCCTCCCTCGCTTGCCTGAACCGCCTCGGGTCGGCTCCCTGCAATGTCGTTCCTCCTGCCAGGTTGGCGTTATCGCCAATCCCAAAAGCTCCTCAACATGTCTCCCGTTCCACCCGTTTGAACACATCTTCATCGCGATGCCGCCTATCACCCGCAGCCAGGCCAGCAGCCTCTCGTCGCCATCAGCATCGTCATCATCGTCATCATTATCATCGCCACCTCACAGCCAAATCCATCATGGCCGGAGCACCCACGCCAGCAACGACGCCAGCAACGACGCCGACGTCGACTACACCCTCGTGCCCCACGCAACCCAGCTCAACCTTCCGCTTGTCCTTCCACCACCCGTCGGCCGCCAGCTGCTCTCTCTCTGCTTCCACTCGTCGTGGCGCGCCCGCCGCCGTCTGCGCATCCACTTCGTCAGCACCGACCTTCTTCTCGATGACGCCCCCGACTCGCCCGACATCTCAGACCCCGAATCCGACCCCGAATCCGACCCGGAACACTGTCATGATTTCCTCACCGTTGTGAACTACGACCCCATCGCCGTCCACTCGCCCTCGCCCTCGCCCCCGCCCTCCACCGCCTCCCCGCCTGCTGCTGCTCTGTTCCCCCCCATCCTCCTTCTCACCCTTGCCACCCTCGTCCTTCTCGCCGTTGATTCCTTCGCCTCCATCCGACCCTACACTTGCCCTCTGCTGCGCAACCGCCGTCAATGCCCCATGCCATTCTCGACGGATTCATCAGCCTCCAACCGTTATTGTACCATCACAGCATCAAGAACGGCGGCGGCAGCAGCAGCAGCAGCAACAACATGGTCAACATCATCATCAACCACCATCACCCTTCGCAACCTCACCGCTGTCGTCCTTCCCTACGCGCAACTCGTTCGCCTCCTCGACCGTCCAAACGCCGTGCTCCCTGCGGTCCAGCGCGAGTTCTCCGAACTCTGTCTCACCGCCTGGGCCCTACCTCATATCGAGTCCGAGCCGTGCTATCGGATCGTCGACCTCCTCGACAAGGCCAACATGCACTTGTCGCGGCTGCTCGTGGGCATGCACACACGAGGCCCCGGGAATCCAGTCTCTGCCCTAAAAGACACCATCGTCCTCATGGCCTATGGCGTCTACCAGCGGCGGCAGCAGCAGCAGCAGCAGCAGCAAGACCACTTCAACGGTGATGCTGACCATGACACAAACGGCGACGGTGGTGGCGGTGTTTGGAACAGGACAGCCGAGGGCGTCTTCCACGCCGTCATTTCCCAGGTGCCCAACTGGTGGGACGACCACAACGCGCTCGCTGTGCCCTTGCGAACCGTGTTGGAATCGCTTCGCGAGGCGCGCAGTCTCGAGGACGGCGTGAGCACTGTGTTCAAGTCGGCCATTAGCAATGCGGATCCCAAAACATTGTGAGTTGTGGCGTCGTCCGTCCGTCTGTTTGGTTGCACGACTAATGACGGGATTTGTACCACCAGCCCTGGCGAGGACGTGCTTTACGCACTTGACCATCTCTTCGACCCCCTCCTTGCACGTCGCGATACTCTCCTCCATACTCTAGAATCTGCTGTAGGACGCCTTGACGAGGCTGCACAGCAGATGCACACGTTCAATTCAACGCTATACGAGCTGCGCGGGGAGGCCCTGGCAGGGAAGAAGCCACGGAGGTTTGAGGACTTTGACGCGCTGCTGTCGAGGCTGTCGAACGCCGTCCGAGTCTTGGGCCACGCAATGGAAGCGGTAGAGGTTAGGGAGAGGCGGGATACAAGGCGGTTGGAGGAAGAGAGGGCCGCGCTGGAGGCCGTAGAGGAGTCAAGGCCGCGGCACCGAAGGGTGAGGGAACGGGCCAGTGTGCGTGAGCGCCAGCAGCCGCGATGGCTCTGGTGGTGACGTACATAGGCTTCCCTTTGGAATGCTGGCTGGGCATGTCGGTGAAGGGAGATGGCCCATTCGGGTGGGTTGACGACAAACGGAGGCCGGGTCATTCATCAGCAGCCTAGCGCACCACACCTGTGGAGTCCTTCTAGCGCACGTGACGCGTAAAGACCAAAATGGTCTTTACGCCCCACTGAATTAGGTAGGGACGAAACTCCAAACCACTGGGGAAGCAGGAGAAGTACTGTGTACATGCCACCTAAGAAATCCGTCCGATAAATGCATGCGACATTCCAGCCCCGCCTTCGACCATTCGGGTGCAGCCGGGCCGACCGATTGCCCCACGCTCAAGGTGGTCCAAGGTACTGGGTACTCCGTACGCCGTACAGGTATTAGGTACAAGCTACTACGTAGTGCCTGTGCTATTGAATACTTCTGGGTGGGGCTGGTTATGTGATCCCAGAAACGCATGCACCTGGCAGCAATCGTTGCCTGCTGTGTCACCTGCTGTACGGAGTACTCCGTACGTACATACGTACATACGTACTCCAACACCTGCCACTACCTGCCGGCAAGTCGCCGTCCCTGGGCCGACCCAAGCAAGTCCTTCATCTGCGACATCGTGGACGCGAACATGAACATGAACATGAACATGGAGGCCTTGGGAATTGAATCTGCAGGTATCCGTCTGACCGCGACCGCGTCTTGGCCCTTGGGCTCCTTGGGCGGAATACCTGCCGGTGTGTCACCATACATAGTAGATAGGCTCGCCATGCCATGCCATCCACCCATGGCCTGAGGCTGTTCGGCGACCGCCAAATTCACACGGCCATGAGACGCCACCCTCTCTATACCTAAGGGAAGAGAGGCATAGGCCTTCTACTGCCACATGGCACTGACGACGGTGTGCCTGTTCTCGCCCAGGCGCAAGAGGGGTTCTAGTAGGTAGACCCGGCAGCAAAGGCCACCAGTTCTACCATCATATCATGAGCTGGATCTCCCGTTTCCGCATTAGCGGACGGAGCTCGAATCGGGACAGAAACACAGGCGGCCTTGGAGTTCCGCATTGGCGGACCTCGACTCGGCTCGGCACAGAATTCTTCGTGCCCTTCTTGTAAAAACAGGATGGACGAGACCGGTGTGACAGACAACTGGGCCAAAGCAAAGGCTCCCGACTCCATCATCTGTGTTGTGCTGCTCTGCTCTGCTCTGCTCTGTTGGGTAAACAGACAAAAAACGCCACAGGAACGACCGCATGGGCGGTACTGGATAGGTAGATGGACGGATGGATGGATGGCCATCCTGCTGCGTAAGGACGCAGAATGAAGTAGGGGGGAAGATGAGGAAGCAATCCGGCCCAAGTGCAAGTGGGATGAGTGTCTGGTTTTAATGCAGAAAAGGGCCCCTGGTTCACCGCCTGAGGAAGAGAAAGTCATTTGATTCCAACATCCTCCATTCATCCATGGACCATCCATCCTGCCTGCGCCAGGATGTCCATGTCTCTCGTCTGGCGTGTACGGCGAGTGTGTGTTTGTGTGTGTGCGTACGTACGTACCTCCGGTATATCAATATTCCTTCGTGTGGCTCCACCCAAGCGCAGATGGCCAACGTCAAGAACTACACTCCACAGCGGATGCCGACCATCACCACCTCTCCAACCGACTTCTGACGTCGCCATCCGCCCACCGCGAACCAGTTCGCCGCTTCCCTACAGGCCAAATCGTTCATGCATCATGGCCTATCGCATCATCGGCCTGCAGGAGATCGCAGCTTCATCGCCGCCAATGCCCGTCCGTCTCATCGCCAGCTTGCATCCAATTTTCGGCAATCAGCAGCTGGTAGCGCCGACATCGGCCTGACCGCAATGGCGGCAAACGCTGTGCAAAGGTGCCTTCCATCAGATGGATGGATTGCAGCTACTTGCTTGACGTCCAAAACATAAGTAGGATCCAAACCAACCTATCTATCGCGTCCTCTGCTCTCGTCAATCCATCTTCCTACTTCTTTCCTGTGACGACAACAACGACGACAGTACAACGGTACTTCATGAGTTACAATGTGCCTTAACAACAGCTCCCTTGTGCGTTGCAACCCCCCCCCCCCCTTTTCCCTTCCTCTCGGTCTCCTCGCTAGCTAACGTCATTGAAACCAGAAACTATGTGGCGACTCCATCTCCTACTACGCCTCCAAGCCCAAGAAGCAACGCGGCTTCCGCTGGTGCGTTCGCACTCGAGCCACCATCCTCTTCCAACTTTATTGCCGCCGCCATCTCCCCTCCGATGCCGATCAGAACCCATTCAAGAACGAGCTGATACCCTGCCTTCGTGTCAAGTGTAACATCCTCGCCCACGAACCGGCTTGGGCATTTGTTGTTCCGTACTTTGACAGTCTTGTGCGCCACTACGCGACAAAATGGGTCACTGAGGCCCGCAATGGGTCGCTTGTCACTTGGTGCCAGGTCTCGGGCTGGCAATGGGACGAGAACAAGACGTCCGGCTGGGTCGGTGTTGATGCAGTTGAGGCGTGGATGCGCCGGGAGCTGAGGAAGACGGATTGGTGGCAAAGAGGTAGGGCCCATGACAAACGGCTTGGTTTGCTTGTCTAATAACGACCGTTACGCGAGCAGCACCACAATCCGCTGGACAACCCGACGAGGCCCTCGTGAACCGACTAAGCACTCTGTCTTTGGAGACAGGACAGCTTCGTCAAATCAACGAGACAATAGAACTGTCCGAGCCCGACATTACGTACGTTCCAGCTCACCCCCTCCTCTGCTCCACTCCATCGTGATTTGACATTGACCAATCTTTGAAAAGCTCACGCCCTCGACAGCACCCTCGACCGATCCCACCCGCCCGAGGCTCCATCCGTCCCCGTCGACAACACGCCTTGCGTGCCGGGCAACACCGGGTGGGCAAGCCTGGAGGACGATATGGCGTTCAATCCTTGGGCCGCCGAAGACCCGATCAAACCCCTGCCACCGAAGACATACTCGGTCTGTTTGATCCCGGCGCCGGCGGCTTCGACATGCAACGCTGGTCTGCGACCGGTGCCGCCATCGCCATCGCCGCTGTCACCGCCGCCGCCGCCGCCCCCTCCTCCCGCCCCACCATCCGTCCCATGCACAGACCCCTCCGGCCGCAACACTCGGCTCGCAACCCCACCAGCCAGTCTCGTGGGCAACAGCACCGTCGTGTCCGATCCCGCGACCACGGTGTTCAGACCGCAACGCCAGCACAACGAGGCGCCGACTATCATTAACAACAGCACCATTGTGCCTCCGCCGCCAACAACTATCCTTCTGCCATATGAGAAGCACCCAAAAGATGCCTTTATGCAGGCCCTGGAGTTGCAACGCCTAGCACAAAGGATCATGGTTGAGTCTGAGATCACAATGAAGGAGTACGGTTTGTTTGGGCCCTCTGAGAATCTGTAGTTGGTTGCAGTGATGGATGTAGGAAAATAAAGCGCTTGTTTCCCCTGCTTCCCCTGTTTCTCTAGTTATTCTTCTATTCTGCTGGACTACTGTTTTGCCGAACTGCTGTTTCTCCTGTTTATTCTGTTTGGACTGTTCTACTGTACTACCGTGATACTGTTCTACCGTACTACCGTACTACCGTACTACTGTACTGCTGTACTGCTGTACTGCACGCCGTTGCAGGTACGAACCAACATACGAACCAACTTTCTGGTTCGCCACGCACATGTACGCACCACACACCTGAGGAACCAAAATACGAACCATTTTCTGGTACACTGGCAAGCCAGAAAGAACCAAGAAGCTAGTTCCCAAAACTTGATTCCCATTGTCAATTTACCTGAGGAACTAAGATTGGGAACCAACATCCGGTCACCTGACACCTAGAGATGCATGCACCGGTGAATGTCCGGCCGACGTTGATGAACAAAACAACAGTGCTATTGAATTATTAAAGATGCCATGGGATGCGTCGTTCATGTTGGTTGGCGGTGAAGCCGCAGACTGCCTGCCGTGGTTCATGCAATCTCGGGATGAACAGGCGGGATGAAATGTTGTTGGTTAGTGGGGGTTATGCTTAATTAATCAGCTGCAGAAACGTACCGGTACTACAGATGTGGTACATTTTGGCCTTGTTGTCGTCTGGTCTGGTGATGATGAATATGGATGGCACGCACAGTCGGGTCGAGTTCATCAAACATGGTTTTTCTTTCACATCACCAGGCGGCAGAAGGTTTCAAGGACACGTCTCTCCGCATGCTTGAGGCAGCCAGAGTCACGGCGCTCCTGCGAGTTTTGTTTGTTGCGCGCCTTACCAGCCTACTTCTGCTCGCTGCGTGCGAGGAGATGACGCCAGTGATGGCCACCGTCACAGTGAAATTGGGGGGGGGGGGGGGGGGGGGGTGAATCACGTGCCATCACGCGAGTCTCCTCCTCCCGCCGCAAGCCCCCGTATGCCAACAGCTACACTGAGATGGTGACGGGTGTGGCAGAAGCGCATTTGCGACATGGGGGTGCTCCTTGACAAAATCACATCAAGCCTGGGCTAAATAGACATAGACTTACCGTGTTCCGCTTCTCTCAGCCGCTGCGCTGCCACATTGGCCTTGTTCCTTGGGGAAGTGAAAGGTCGTAATTGTCGAAAGAGTACGTGTCTTGAGAGCTTCCTGCGTAACCCATCATGCCTTGAAGTCTGATCTGTTGCACATTCGCCGACAGACAGTAGAACGTCGGTAATAGTGTGTGGTATTGTTTGGGTGTGTGTGCAGTGGGCTTCGGTTCGGTGTTGGACGGGAATGTGACGATGATCGAGGCCCCTGCAGAAAGGGTCTGATAGGTTAGTATGTAGAAAGACTGTGCAGAGGGGAATTGAAGGGCGGGGAATGAATCAACTAATCTGCCATGCGGTCATGATAGCATATTGGGCAGACACGTCACTTGCGTCTGCGGAGATGGGCGTGCAAGTCTTGGATTCCAACGAGGAGAGGAGACGAAGCGCGGATGGCGTGGGGGAGTGACTTTCTTGGCTAGCAATTAATGAAGATTAAGGGCAAGGAACAAGAGTTGTCGATTGGCAGGCGACAAGCGACCGTGGTTTGTGGTGCTATTCCAACGGGTGTGGTGCGGGTGCGGGTGTGGGTGTTGTTGTTGCGACCGAAGCGGTTGGTGATGGATTTGGGATACCTCGGGAGTTGCCTTACACTTTCTCATATCACCACACTTGATGCCCCGTGCCTAGCCCAATGCCTGACCGACATCTTCCCATGATGTGGCTAGGTGTGGCAAGGCAGTTTACATCTAGGCTTACATAGGCTCGGCCACTCTCACGCGCCCAGCTGTTAGCTTAGGCTGATTTGGCTCCAATAAACCCAGCTCGTGGTTTCTTTCAGCACAACAGCACCGCTTATCAATTAGCAGACGTCGGGCCAAGGCCGTGCGAGGGGGCTGATAGGACGATGTGATGTGGCACCAATGGGACTAAGACGATGTCGCGCAAGGGGCTAGATATTCCCTCCTCCTCCCTCACTTCAAACCAGCCTCCTGAATAAATACCACAAGACGCTGAGACTCAGCGCGTGACAAGAGCACAAATACACACACACAAGCAGAGAGGAAACGGCGCAATCGCGAACATATGATGCCTTCCAGAAGCATGAGTTGCCCTGCCCTCACAACGTAATTCTCCATTACCCCGATCCCCAGAGGACAGGTTTTCAAGCTGCCAGGCCGGCAGGCCATCCATTCCACGCAACCAAAGCTGTTCACCTCGCCAAACCGCATCCTTGAACGTGCAAATAACTGAGCTGATTGACAGAATCAACAAAACCCTGACCCTGACCCTTGACACCTTATTACAGCCGACACAGCAGCAATATCGGAACGAACTAGCGCTTCGCGCGCCGACCTCTAGAACAAAGAGCTGTCTTTCTGTCCCACGCAGCACAACCTTAAAGATGCTAATGCTTTGTTGCGCCCTACCTACACTATGCTTGGGTGCCTCTGAAGGGTTTCATACTTTGTGCTGGAGCAGTCCACACTAGGTGTCGGCCCCACAAACATCCCCCATGAACGCACGAGTGCTTTAGGAGCAACAGCAGCCAATAAGTATCTCGTACTCTGCAGCAGCCTCATTCTAGACCCGTCATTGTCTCCAACTTGGAACACAATATATGCATCTAAAATCCTCTTCTTGTGGTTAATCTCATTTCGGCGCTAGTAATAGCACAGGACACTTTTTGAACCATGGTCTTGATATCAACAAGTCAATGCTTGCTTCAATAGATCTACAAAGACGTACTTCTTAATGGTTGTGCACGTTGGTAAAGCGGCAGAAATATCCGAGAAAGAAATGGCCTAGACGCCGCCGAGTTGCGTGGCAATCCGGAGTTCGTTTCTCGCCAAGTTCACTGGCGTCTGCGCTTGTTCTATCAAGTGCTCGGTCTGCCATTTCACCGCCCGCTGATAGGGGCCATGATAGCCTCCGCCAAGGACGCCAGAGCACCAGGTCCATGCTGTGCTCTGCGCGTGTGGGATATCCCTGTATGCCCCAGGATGCTTAGGTAAGCCTTGGCTTATGCTAGCATGCTCTCTGAAGGCACGTGGTTGAAAAGGTACACCACTCCCCTCCCTTCTCGGCTAGTACATGATTAGCTAAGCCGCATTATGTATGGTTTAACCGCACCTTCTCCGACAGGTCGCAACATTCGGGAAACCCCAACGTCACCAACTTCGACCCAACACCATACCGCGGCCCGCGGCCGACATGAGTTCCGCGCCCATCTGCCTTCACCGCCCCCCCCCGCGATTCCTCCTGCAACGTACAATAGCGACAACAAAAACGCTTACTTCTTTCACCCAGCCTACCCTCAGCCACTCAACCTCCTGTTCGCCTTACCATGCGTCGACCCTATCGACGAAGGCGACGCGCTCGCGACAGGGCAGCCCAAAGGCCTGCACCACCACACCGCGCTCCTTGCTTGCCAGATCATTGCCGACAATGCCTTTGAGTCGGGACAACTCTACTTCGACCGCCAAGGTGCACAGCCCGTCTCGGACCGAATCCCGATACATGGCCTCCTCACCCCCGGGGACTATTTCTTTCTCGTGAACTCCGATCGCAAGTCCGCCCAGTTTTGCTTCTCACAGTTCTCTGTTAATATGCTCCGCCCTCCGACATGATACGCGTGCTGACGTTTCTACCAACTGCTAGCTTCGTATCGGTACCCCGTCGTACCAAGCTTCCGCGACTGGCGATTCCCCCACGGCTATATTCCCGAAGCCTGGCCCTCAACAAAGTCTGGTCTCGCAACTGACACAGGTCGACGCTGCGCGCTGACAAACAGCGCCTTTGGCCTTACGAGTGCCCACATAATACCAAGGGAAGAAGGCGAATGGTTCATGCAGAATGGTATGTCGCGGTATGGGGCGGATCTACGCGACGTCAACGATTCCCGAAATCTCATCCGCCTGAGGGCCGACATACACCGTTGCTTCGACACCCGTTTGTTTTCCATCGTTTCGAAACCAAAGTTCGCATCATCCATCTCAGACACCTTGTCCACTACTACGGACCCAGCGTATGTGCTGCACGTCTTTGGAACCAACATAGGAGAGTTCTCCAGCCTATACCACAACATGTGCTTTCAATACCTCGAAAACACAAGCCATGAATTCTTGTTCGCTCGTCTCGCCTGGACCATTCTGATACTCATTAAGCCTTTCGTGCTTGCGGGCCTGCGGCGGTCTGTTATTCGATGCCGGAACGGCGAGGATGGCTTCGACTGGAGAGCTGAAGAGTTGTCGGGCGCCGATCTGTCGAGCTTTTACGGTGGCGGGGGCTCGCGGAGTGCCAGTCCCAAAAAGCGAAGTCGCCCGCGTGAGAAGGAGGACCGCGACAGCCTCGCCGATGCGGATGAGTGGTATGACGAGATCTCGGAAGGAGGCAGGGGACGGAAGCGTGCGCGCCCCGATTCTCCAAGTCATTATCCCCATCGCAGTATCACCCCTTTCCTCTCGAATGGGTCAACTTCGTCTGCAACCCCGACCCACGAGACCCCTTCCCCAACCTACCACTCGTCTTTACCTGACATCAAGGGTAATGAGCCCCTGACTCTTGTGGGCCACAACTCACAACAGTTGTGACTGGGTATCAAGACTACACTTAACCTCACGGGCATTGACGCCGCCTGGTTGAGGATCAGCGACAAGAGCGCTCTTAGAGGACGAGGACAAACAAGTATGTGTTCCTCTCATCTCGACTACGCATTCCAGCCTCAAAAGCATGCCAGTTAGTGTACCTACTACCACAGCAAGCCCTAGGACCTATGAAGTAACCTTTCCTTCGTCTACAGGAGTAGGATGCACATGTAACCACGACTTGCCCGTGCTCTTGGTAAAGCTATATCTCGTGCAAAATGTCTTTCTGTCCGTCACCGATAGTACCGGAGATCTTGGTACGACCCTCGCACGACGGATGGCGTTGGCAAGAGACAGACGGCGATGCGATAACGTGCCGCTCTGCTATCCTTGTCCTTCGGGACCCCCAGTAACGATCAGGCCAGACGAGCGAGCCTATTTCACCACCCCAGTGATGTCGCCTCTCTTCTGCTTTAAGGGACTTTCGACGCTTCGTGGCCTTGTGTTATCCCCGGTCGCTGTGTGATTAACGGCCGTGTAGTCCACCGCGATCTCCTCAAGGGCTAGCCAACAGGGGAGCTAGACCATCATATGGGTCCTGGTCAAGACCACCCTGATGATCTTTATCCTGGGCTCCGTGACAATTCTGGCCAAGGCCTTTGGCAGGGTGCTGATCAAGAACTTGACCAAGGCCTTGGCGGGAACACTGGTCGAACCCCTGATCCGCTGAGAACGAGTCAAGCTCGAAGACCGAGTCCAGGGAGCCCGGGCCGAGATACAGCCCTGCCTCAAGGCCTACTGCCGACGGCAACACGGGCGACTGCTATCGGTCATCTTCCAGGCTTGGTGTATGCGTCACTTGGTTGTTGAGAGCCCGGATCTGGAGGTTGACAGTGGCTGGCGCCGGCTAGTTGTTCCCTAAGTACACGGGTCTCTTGATCTTTTGTGGGCGACGAGCGCCCAGCATTGTGATGACTGAGACGAAAAACATGCTATCATTTCTTTCATGACAGATGTCGTAACTCCTGTTATAAGGGTGTTAAGCTATGGGTTAGGCGCGTGCTGGAGCATAGCTATTCCACGACTGGGATGCGCAGCTTCAAGCTAAAGTTGCCAACGCTAGGCTGCTAGCACTATAACCTTCTTATTCCTGATAAATTATTAGTTCTAGACTACTAGTAAGGTATTTTATGAGCTAAGCGCTGCTTCTTTTTCGTTTTCGCCCTATTGAGATGCCGTTAGATCGTATCGCGACATCGCAGCTATAAATTTCTAGGCCGGAAGTGACTGTTTCCTTTGTTTATATACTAGCATAGTCATCTTCAGTCTCAGAAAGTCTAAACTTTCTAGATAAGCAGCACCGTCAATTCTTTTCATCGCTGATTAACGTCTCACCACTTTCTGTACATAGACGGCAGGGGAATAGTTGGGAGGGGGATGGGAGACGGCTCGAGTTATACACATATGCCAGCAGAGTAAATAATTTAAAAAAGGACCTTGGCTAGCAATCTGTTTAGGGATCAGATGATATCTTGCTGGCCTGGTAGTGATTAGGAATGTATAGAACTCACGCCAACAACCAGATATAAAAGCCCTCAAAATGGATTTCAAAACCAGTCTATTTCTCATGTTCCCGAGCGGAAAAGCCAGCCAACCCTCTTTCCTTAATTTTCCTCGTTCAGGGACAAACAGACCCATGCACCAAACTCTAGCGGTCAATTGGATTCATTACTAGGAGAAATGGGGCCATTTTGGATCACGAGGTGGACACGACTGGATTCGGTTTGTAAGTAGGTGTAATTAAATATGCAGCTGGCGGAAGCACGGCAAATTAGGGGCAAGCAAACGGACACAACAAACAAACAAGAACAAATAAAAAGATGAAAAACCTTTCATCCTCACCACCATCAGCTTGACAATCTTACTACTTCCAAACACGCGTTCGAACGAACCCATGCCAGACGGCATGGCTCGGCTCCAGCTAAGGAGGCGCCTCCGCGCCTCTCGTCCCGCTACAACGACAACGACAACGACAACGACAATGGCAACAACAACAACAACAACAACAACAGCAACAGCAACAATAAGACTACCACGCTCTCCCTATACCCGGGCCAAAACCATCACAACTGTCCTCCGAAGCCTCCAGCGGCGGGACGGAGAGGGCCCGTACGTCCATGGCAAGCAAATCTCCTTTTTCAACGGCCGGAACAAGGACGACTGGAATAGGATGCTGCCGGACCCTAGCCACCGCGACAATATTAGCGCGTTCCTGAAGGCGCCAAAGGCCGGGAAGCAGAGCTGGGTGGGTTTCTTCAGCTGTCCGCAGCGCAGCTGGGTTGGCTCCGGTAACGCGTATAAGTCGGCCGACTGGCATTGCTTTGCGGCCCTGGTCGTCGCGGACGGGCGGGGCCGTGGCAAGCACCTGCTGTTGTATGATAACGACGCCAAGGCCGGTGTTGATACGGCCAGCAGCCGTATCTCAGATGTCCTCTGGGGCCTACAAAAGAGCCTCTGGGAGACTGCGTGTAACTCGGGCCGCTACACGCTGTGGTACTCGACAGATCGGAGCCGTGCTGGGACTGATATGTGCCTACGGCACGCACTCGAGAAAGTGCAGGAGTGGGCCGCGTTACAGGATCAGACGCTCGACAGCGAGAGCGACGCCCGTCTGTCGGGCTTTGTGAAGCTTTTCAAGAAGTAACGGGGGTGTATCATGCATGTAGATCCCATTTGACGCTGGGGGCGTACAACTCACGAGCGGGATGGGGAAATGAATAGTTCAGGGCTGGCTTGGACAAACAACCAGTGTGCTAAGAATGTAGACTAGATATGTATCCGATGGATTAAATCACTACAGCGTGTCTGTCTCGGGGTCTGATTCTCTCGATGTAATAGCATTTGGTGGTTGATGGTAAAGGATATATGTAGAATGGAAGTCGAGCGCGTTTCGAGTAAGTATTTAGGGGGATTAATCTTAGATACTCGGTGCAAGCGTATGGTCAAATCTCACGCAAAACCAACGCTGCCAATAACAAGGTACCAATCCCACGTTATATTACATATGGTATGGGTGTTGTCTGTAAGAGGAGTACCAACGGTCACTAGTAGGATATTTACATCATGTGAGGATAACGTGGCATGTCCCCCCCTCCCTCCCTAACCTTGCGTGGCCAAGGACGTCCCGTTTTCGGCGATGCCCCCGATATCTTCCACCTTAATCTTATGGCGCATGCCTGATGACGTCCAGATATGCCCATAACCTACCTGCTCGCTGTATATGTTTGACGCAATGACTTGCAGCCTAACCCAACCCAAGTATGCGCACGCACGCACACCGTTGCGCGTATGGGTTCAAAGCCGGGATCTGGGTACGGCAGAGAGACGGGGAACCCGTCACAGTGCGAATTGATAATTTCGTGTTCGGCTCCGCTTAAATATATTTACTAACAGTGGAAAGCATCAAGCGACAGTAGGGCTACTGGATGGATGCATCAGATTTATCCCCCAATGATTTCTACCTTCAGTACGGGCCATTATGTCTATTGGGCCGGGGCCGGGGCCGCATGCCCCGGACGGAGCGGGCCCCCCCGCCGCTTGCCGGCCTGCCTGCCTGCCTGCCTGCCTGCCTGCTGCCCTCACTTGGCGGGATGTCCCTTTGGAGAAAGACATAAAGAGACAAACAATATAGATAGCAGTCTTTGATGCTGATGATTGCAAGTTGTGTCTTAGTCTACTATGATTAATCGTGTAAATTCAAATGTATTATGGTGGCTAAGCAACCCCCTTTTATCCTTACAGCTGTCATCGAACGCTGTCTATACAAAAGGTCAGTTAATGCTACTAATACGTGTATTATAGATAACAAAGTTTGACAGTAAGGACCTAAAGGACGTAGCGTAGGCACCAGAGGAGCTTCTACCTTGTTATGAACGACGGAGCCAATGCAACAAGCATAGGATAATGTCATGGTTCTCGGTACGATAACGAATTGGCCAACGCCCATGATACAAAGACAGAGCGGACGCAACACCAAGCAAGTGGTGTCGTTTGGATACGTGATGCTCGAGCTGACAGCAGGTGCCGCCGCCGCCTGATCTATGTCTCTAAACCACATGAGGGACACCGTTTGTCCAAACCGTCTCAGAGTTTCCGATGCCAGTACCTCCCCGTCTCTAAGTCGGCCTACTTCTATCACATTTGCGTCTGGTGTAGCTTGGCACGTTCCTAAGACGAAAGCAAAGGCCAGACTTTGGCGCGAGGTAGATACCAGAATGTCCTTATTAACCGGCCGTCGTCGCCTGCCGTCTAGCTGACCCATAGTAGCCCACGCCACCACTCGCTGTTGTCGTCCCTGCACGCCATTGGCACTAGGCCACCGCAGAGAGCCCTGGTGCGGTTGCCCGGTCCTTCAAAGGTCTCAACCAAACCCTGTAGCCTTTCCCTTGTTGCGGTAACTGCCCATGTTGCTGACACAGCGGTCCGCAGCAACGGGGCTGCCTCGTCGTACGCTGGGACAATCAGGGAAAGGGCCCAGTCCGTTCTGCTACGCGGCGGTGGTACGGCGAACCAGCCACAAGGGGCGTCTATTTGGATGTGGCGCGACCGAGTAATGACGTTGCCTTTGCTTAGGATATCTAGGAGGAGACTCCCTCTAGTGAAAAGAGCTAGTAGAGCGTTAGATAACTCTACTAACTGCTTAGCAGCATTATATATGAATATGGCTATGGGAGACTATGTCAAGAGGTGTGTATAACCCTGACGGATAAATGTGTTTACATACAGTTGTAGAAACACGTCGTCGGGGCAGTAGTAGGGTCTCTATGTCTATGAGATAGTGGCGGTCGACAAGGTCTTGCACGCTAAGGAAGGAGGGTAGGGGGATTTCGACATAGAAGTGCAAGAGCTCATTTGTGTCGTCAAATAGAGTGAGGGCGGCGTGTTGAACGTGAACGCGCTGGTTGGATTGTGGAGGCCGTTCTAGAGGTCGGGACAAGCAGGAAGAGATGGGCGAGTGGGAGGATGCCAGGACAACGCCGACAATGACCAGCGGGAGAAGAAGGGCAAGTAAGCGAACGACGACGACGTCGAGGCAACGGCTCTTTGGAAATGACCAGATAAGGGCTGCGCATTAGTGCCAGGACCGGAGGACACGTGGAGGGCTGTCCAGGGGTCTAACAAGGTCAATGGCCGATTCTACGACGAAGACATCGTGATCCTGACTTGCGGTGGGATCAAACAGATCATGCTCGAAGTGCAGGTGGTGGCTGTCTCTCAAAGTGATGCTCAAGTGTGAGATGTCCTCTAGCATATATGTGTCTTGAAAGGTGATGCTGATGCCTTGCCGGCCGAAGGACTGAGTAGACGGATGCGAGGATGGAGCATCCGACCAGGGCCGACCGAATCGGACAGTAAAGCACAGGGTCTTTTGCGGTGCCTCATCCTGGTCGATCTCATCTTGGTCGAGTATGTGTGGCGAGTCCGCAGTCTTGGGTGTGCTGTTGTCACGAGTTAGAGCACACAGAAGGGCATAGATGAATAGAGTTCTAAAAGGCTTGAATTATCATAAGAGAAAGTGAGGACTCTGACGTCCTACATATACATTAGTTATACACGAGTAAGTGACACACCACTTGATAAAGCATATGACAGAGCCATTACTCATGGTGGGACACATGAAGCTATCGTGACAGCTGTTGCGGTCATGACTAACAGGGTCTATCTCTTGACGGAGCGACAATGCCGACGATGACGAAAACGAGCTATATCGATGAATCCGATGGTAAAAGAAAGAAGAAAAGAAGAAAGAAAAGGTCAGGCAAGCCTCCAAGACACGGCAAAAAGAGCGGCGGTCATGTCTTGGCAACTGTCCCACGCCTCGTACGCAGACCTGTGGATGGCTGCCGCTGCCGCCCATTCGCTGTGCGCCTCGTCGACTTGCGCCTTTGTCGCGTTGCCACTCTGCGCCTGCGCCATGGTGAAGTAGGCGCTTCTGGACGAGTCTGCCTCGGACCCGGCCGCAAAGACGTGTTGGAGCATCGTCCTCGTCGTTGATATCATCGTCGTCGTCGTCTCGTGGGGTGCTCGTGTGGTCTGCCGCAGCCTTGACAAAATCACGCGGCTGCGGCGCGACCGAAGGCTTGACAAGTTGTCCTTGATGCTGGGCTGAACCGTTCCCTCGTACTCTTCCTGTTGCTGGTGATGCTCAGTCACCAGCAGTCGTCTTCGTCTCAGGCTGCTCCCCAGCTGCATCTTGTTCCTTGTTGGCGTCGTCGCCGTCGTCAACCGCCGCCGCCACCTCCTTCTCAACCTGTCATCTCTTGACATACGTCAGCTGGGACGTCAACGAAGCCAACTTGTCCCAGTTCCGCTCAGAGGGGCTCTCTTCTGAGCCCTCGGGCACGTCCCGCCACTCACCGCCGTCGAGGAGCAGGCCAATGTCGCGGAGCACTTCGTCGGTGAAGCGGCCCAGCAGCTTGGGTCTCGCGGGTTGGACCGTCTGGAGGTGGTGGTGGAAACGGCGGAGTTGGCGGGCTCGCATGACGCGGTCGACATGCCCGACGCTCCGGCTGCGCTGGTTCGCCATGGCCTGTTTCTTTCTCGTCAGCAGAGAGAGGCTTCCTGGTAGGGTGAGGCGAGGGGGGGATGAATGGGTCGATTGCCCGTACCGGGTAGTGGTTGTCGATGCCGAGATTCTTCTTGATGATGGCCAGGTTTGTGTGTTACGCCGTAGACGCGTTGTTGTTTTTGTTACTTCCTTTCTTTTTTTTTCTTCTCCAAGTTTCCAGGACCTTTTAAGGCAGCGCTGACAAATATGACAGACCACACGAGGCAGCAGCTTTTTAAGGTGGCAGCTTTTTGGGGTATGCATCCAGTTCGCCTTGAAAGGGGTTCTTCGCGGGAGCATATACGTCTGTTAACCTGCTTTCTAGTTAACCTTCTTTTCCTCATAGTGTGTGCAGAGTGCGGGTGGGACGGGTCGTGCTTCATTTTATCATATTTAGTGGTTTTTTGTTTTCTTTCCATCTTTTTTAATCACCTTTCACAAGTCCTCCCCCCCATTACCAATTGTCTACTCTCTACAAGTATGTGTACATGAAATGTGACACCGGCCAGCCCAGTGACGGCCAGTCGTGATGAAAACAGCGTTCAAAGAGCCCGCGGCCGGGCAGATTGGAGCTCTCCAACGCTGCAAGGTGGAAGAAGGACAAGACTCAGGTCAGGGGCCGCGGCCAAGCAGACTGGACCCCTGATTCTGTCACCACCATCGGCGGGCGCATCACCCGCTCGCGTCGTGGAACCAAGGGTGGTCGGACAGTCGTCTGCACCCGCACATTTCAAAGAAAACAGACAGATAGGATGTCAAATTAGCAGATGCCATAAAACGCGGTGCCCGTTCCGCGCCTCAAGGCTCTTGAACTGACAGCTGCGTGGTGGTGGTGTTTGTTTGAAGCCATCGCCCTCTTGCCTCGAAGTGGTGTGGTGGAGGTTGTTGTGCCGTGTGGCGCTGTGGCACGTGCCGGCAAGTGGAGAGTGCCGACTAGGCAGTGGCTGACGCCTCGCCTCGTGGCTGTGGGGCTCATTCGAGCCTGTGGAAGGTGGACCGTTCCCAAGATGAGTTGAGACGGGACGAGGCGAGATGAGGCGCGATGAGATGAGATGAGATGATCCCAAGCACAGATGCCAGGCGGCAGCGGATGGACGGCTGTAGAACCTGCCTCAATGAGAATTGAGAACTGAAGAAAGCTTGAGGGTGGCTTTTATGAAAAGTCAGGAACACATAAAAGTCAAAAGAAAAAACACTTCTTCAGTGGTCGGACTTGTATTCTACATACCTGCACGGATAGGTGACTGTGATGGCCTGGCTTGACTCTCCTCTTGCGACCTGACGTCTCTTTGGGCGAAGCTCTCAGATGCCGGGTTCTTTTCTCAACGATGCATGGTCTCGTATGTTTGGTGTCTTGGGGATGGATGTTGGGGGGGCCAGCTTGGATGAGGGTGCTGAAGAATGAATGAGACCAAGACAAGACACCCGCTGAGACAGACACTGGTGGTTGGCGATGGCCGATCTGGGCCTACTACCACCGGTAAGCGACTGGCCACAAGAGACGTACCGGTAGGTGTGGGTGGCAGTTCGCCTTGAAAGTGGTTCCTTGGGGAAGGTAGAAGCCTTCCAGGGCGCCATCAGCCTAGCCGACCAGCCGTGGGTGTGTACCTTTTTCGAGTACGTACATTGGTGAAGTGCGGTGCAGGTCCAGGTCTAGATGCGGGTCTAGATGCGGGTCTAGATGCAAGTCCAGATGCAGGTCCAGGTGGAGGTGCGGTTGTACCTGTACAAGTACCTGGGTACCGTACCCATATAGGCACACCTGCCCCCCACTAGAAATCGGTAAAAAATTACCGATTTACAGTGGGGTGATGGGGGTGGGGGCACACCACAGCCCCAGGCCACAGCTGGCAGCCAGGCCACAACTGTGGCATTCCCCACAGGCCTGCCTTCCTTCTAGACAGTCTTAGGTACAATTTCCTTAAGTTGATAACATTAATAGGTTCTTCGCGCTTTAAACGGCCGCTGCATACGCTGTCAAGTTGTGGGCACGGCCTTGGGGTCACGGCGACACGTAAGAAGCGGCTGCAGCCGTCTGGCCCACATCGCGGCGGCGTGCTGTCATACCTGCTACATGCATGAGCACGATGGCTTGGTCTCCAGAGATGGGAAGAAACCAATCCTAGAGTTGCAGGTGAATTGGATCTGGCTGTATCGACACGGCTAGGGGATAGACATTTAGCCCAAGTCTAATGCCGTACTGATTGTAGGCAGCTGGGCGCACATGCCCTACTGTGTGCTCTAGCTCGTGAGACATGTCATCGGCCTTCCTTGCCAGTTACGGTCAGACGTCAAATCATCCGCGCCCTCGATCCTAGAGCATACTCTAGAACGCGCCTGCGTGAGGTTCTAGGGTCGAGACTGACGACGTCCGTTCTGGCTTCCCCTCAGGGACAGGTAAGCTATATGTCATGGTTCTTTCCCGTCTCTTGTCACGGTGTTGCTATGCTGCTGAAAGTCACAGTGACGTGAAGCCTCGTCGTATTCCCCCATGTGCTCGCTGTGTCTTCCTCTTCTCTGCTTGTGCTGTCTGTCTTTGCGTCGTCGTTTTGGGTTTTCCCCCCTAATCCGACTGTAGTCACTTGTTTACTTTTTCTCTTCTTTTTTGTTAAAAAAAAAAAAAAAAAAAGTAAAGATGTCTACCAACTCTCTCCCCGGCGGCGCCGCCAGTGGCAGCAGCAGCAACAACAACAATAACAACATGGTCCCCTCCGAAGGGGGCATGAATGTAAGTCGTATGCCCAGACGCCCCCCCCATTCCAACAGCGTTTCTTCATTAGTGGTTTCATTACCTACCCCTTGCGAAATCATTCTCGCTATAGCTACTTTGAATTAACTTGCGAAGAATCAAGATAGACCATGATGGAATAACACTAACATGGCATGTGTGCGGTAGGATTTGATCAACCAGTACCCGTTGCGCGCCTTTCCCACCACCGGGGTGGTCAACCCCTGGGTGCAGCAGAACGTCCCGGCCGGCCCCTCGCTAGGCGCCACGGCACTGGCGCACCATATCGACACCCACGCCACCCGCCTCAACGCCGCCCTCACCGCCCAGGGCAGCGCGCCCGACGCCCGCCGCCTCCGCCTCCTCAAGAAGCTTGAGCGTCTTCGCGACGCCTGGCCGCGAGCCGAATGGTACCCGGCCGCCTTCGCCCCAAACCTCCCGCCCGCCGAGAACGTGGCGACGGCCATGTGGTCGTTGACCAAGCTTTGGCTGAAGGCGAGCCGGGACCTGGCCGATCTCTGGGTCGTGCACGACGACCCAGGCCGGTGCGGCCTGCTGGTGCAGGCGTTTAGGGAGAAGAGGGCCGTACGGCTCACCGAGGAGGTCACCACCCTCGCCCTACAGAGGGCAAAGGCCCTGCTCAGGCCGCCGCCGCCGCCTCCGCCGCCGCCTCCGCCTCCGCCGCCGCCTCCGCCACTGTCTCCACCACCGCCTCCGCCGCCGCCGCCGCCGCCGCCGCCGCAGTCCCAGTCCCAAGGAGGGGGAGGAGAAGCAACAGCAGCAGGAGGAGGAGAAGAAGAAGAAGAAGAAGAAGGAGAAGAAGGACGAGGAAGAGAAGAAGAAGACGAAGATGGCTTGGGCGGGTTTGACCCCATGGACTACTCCCCGACACCGCCACCACCACCACCGTCTTCACCATCGCCGCCGCCACCACCGCCGTCACCACCGCCGCCGCTGTCACCACCACCACCCCGGCGTTCCATGAGAGTCCTTTCCCGGGCGCAAGCCTCTCGGCAGCAGCAGCATCAGCAGCAGCAGCGGCAGCAGCAGGGAGGCCGGGAGGCTGCAGGCCGCAGAATCGTGGAAGACACGATGCGGTACCTTGCGCGCCGGCTCGGCCGGGAGGCGGATGTCTTTGGGCCCCACCAGAGGGGTGCGGCGGGCCGCCGCGTGCGCCGCGAGCTCGAGACCGCCTTGGGCGTGGGTCGCCGTGGTGTTTGAAGTTCACAGTTCGAGGGGGTATTCATCCTTTTTTGTTTTTTGTTTTTGTTATTCTTTTGCTTTTCTTTTCTTTTCTTTTTTTCTTTTTTTTTTTTGCGTTTTGGTTGGTGCTGTTGAGTGTTTTTTTGTTACACTCCAATTGCCGTTGGTTTGTAATGGAGTTTAGTGTGGTGCCTATGTTATATATTTGGTTTCTGTTTTCTCTCCCCTTGTTTCCTTTCTGCATACATGCATGGAAGTCCTCTTTTGCCTCTTTTCTATGAAGCCACCAAGTGGTGTCTTAGCCCTTGACATGTGCGTAGCATTGTGTCATGTATCGATGTTCATGTCTGGTGGTCCTAACGGCGCTTCTGATATTGAGTAAAATGCCTGCAGGTACTGTGTGCCCAGGGCCGCACTGACTTCCTATCTAGGTACAAGCGATTGGACACGGCTAGTTTCTATCCCACATAACACTTCCTCCACCGACACTCTTATCCTCACTGTCGCCATTATAGTTGCTGTCAACTGAACCTATTCCGACTTGCCGTCTTTTCCGATACAACTCACGAGCCTCCTGGCATGGGTGCGACGTATGGAGCCCATCCGGGATTGCCATCGACACAGGGTGCGGCGAGCAGCTTGAAAAGCGCATTGCTGCCATGAATCCTTGATGGAACCGGCTGGCAATAACACACATGTCCCCTCTGCTTGTTGCCACTCGGCCTTGTCAGCGCTGACCATTCCTCATCTGCCAGTCCGCCGTGAGCAGGCACTCCTTGTGGTAGTCGGGTGTGCTTCTTCGACAGAGCTCCTTTAAGAGACGGTCGTTGCCTGCGCACCGGGCAGTATAGACGGGGCACGCCTCGACGTCTCGACTGTACTTACGAATCTGTTCGTAGTTCCGCTCGACGTCATGGTCCGCCGTAGATGGGGATGCGTTATCGTAGACGTAGTTTGGGCCATGCAGGTCTGTGGAACCGCCCCTGCCGATGATGAGCATTAAGCTCCTTGCCATCGACTCGGCCGCGGCACCGTCCCGGCAGGCAGACGCGTAGTTGAGAGCTCCTAGGCCGAGGTCGTCCCGCTCGTTGGCGGCGGCTGCCGTGATCAGTCCTTGCGAGAGGAGCCACTCAAAGAGAGGGACCAGACCGTTGGCGACTATAATCATGAGGCCGGTAACGCCGTGGGACCCCGGTAACGGACGAGACCAGTCGGCGCCACACTTGATCAACAGCCTAGCGCAATCCATGTGGCCATGGCAGAGAGCCAAGTGTAGGGGGGAAGCACGGGGGGCCTCTTCTGGATCGTAGATGACGTGGAATAGCTGGAGAATGATCAGATGACGTGACGGGCACACGCAAGCGTATCGTGACAGCTGATCAAGGGCCGGGCTGCCACCGCAGGGCGACGGGTGGTGATGGTGAAGCAACCACTGTAGGACGGAAAGGTCGCCCGTAGAGGCGGCAATGTGAAGCGCCGTCGTGTGGCCTACGCTCACGTCGATATCCCTCCGCCAGGGCCAGTGGCCACGGCAGGTTGTGGCTGGATAGCGGAAGCGTGCCGTCAAGTGCGAAGGCCGTAAGGCGAGAATCGTCTCGAGGAGAGGCAAGTCGCGGGAGGCAGTGGCCCATAATACCAAAGGAAGGGTGTACGGGTCGTCATCAGTAACCATGTTCAGCTTGTCTACCTCGGCGTCATCCCGGCCAAGGGCTTTGGTGTGTAGGAACGGAAGCGTCATTTCGTGGAAGCAGCGACAGGTACGTGCGACGGCGGCCAGAGTGGGCATGTCTTGGACGGAGTCAATGATGGCAAGGACGAGCTCTTTGGGGACAGCAGCCATGATTCCGTCGTGCTTGTCGTACACCTACACGGCGATGTTGAGCAGTGGAGTGGTTGGAAGCCAAGAGATGCCGTCAAGTTGGAGGGATGATTGCTCGAAGTTTGGCAATAAACAGTGGCACTAATCGACATTAACATGCGGCCGCTGGCTCCTTATCTAATACGCTTTGTCAGCTTTTCCTTATCGAGGGCAACCAACTACCCAGACAGCAGAACAGAGCCGCTATCTAAAGTACAAGATTGACTAGGCCTTACACAAAGATGCAGCCATTGATTTTCGTGCCAGAGAGCGTCCTCACGATCAGGTCGCATGTACCATGTCAAAGGTATCGATAGAATGCATTTTTTGATATGTCTGCCACTGGCGTACATTGGTCCCGGGCGATTTACCCTTGGTGCTGAGTGCTCATGGCGCTGAGGCAACAGCGTCAATCGGTAAAGAAATTACCGATGGCCCCTAAGATCATACGCTAGCCACTGAAGCGTACGTACACGGTGCAGTGCACCCAGCCTGTCTGTCCTGTTCATAGAGGAGGGAAGGGACGGCACCTTCCACGTGGAGAGCAGTTGCAATACAACAGCATCGCGTGGCGGCACACTTTATTCCTTCCTTCTAGACTGGTGTTAGCTGCGTACGCTTCACTCCTCCAAGGCAGGAAAAATAAAAAGACGGCAGCGTACGGTACGTACCTATTCTATTCTCTTTGCAATTTCCGTCTCGTCTTCCCTTCTATCGTCCTTGTTTCGTGTCCTTGAGACAAACGCTGGTTGCGAATCAAAACGATGCTCCGCAAAAGCCTTGACGCCTTCAACTCTCTCCTCTCCCGCGACGAGTTTAAGTCCCAAGTCGTTGAGCTCTAGGGCACCCTCTGCGACGACTTTACTGCTGCCACTGCTGCTGGAGATGTCGATGTGACGGGCGGCGATTCTTTCTCGACTTCCTCCCCAAACACGCAAACCGCTCGCTGCTTACTGTCGCTCTCGACCATCAACTCGCCGCTCAGCTTCGAGATATTGAGAACAACACCAACCGTCGTCTTCTCAGCCGCTCCTCTGCCGCCCACAGGCGCTGGTCAGTCTCTCGCAGCATATCTCTCTTCGTATTTGGCTTCCAGGTCGTCACCTGCCGCAACGCCATTGTTGCCCTCAACACGCTACGCTTGCAGCGGAGCCATCTTGACCTTGTACACCTCAGCCAGGCCCTGGACTGAGTTTCTATGCACGATACCAAGAAGTCTGGCGACGTCGTCAAAAAGTCAGACTTTGACCGTTTCGGGGAGGCTATGGAATCTCGCAAGTTGCCCCCCGCCCTTTTTCCATCTTTCCGTACGCTGACCGAACCCCTGCCACGTCGCAGTCTGCCCCGAAGCCTGGCCAAAGACAAAGCCCAGAAAAAGGAAAGTGAACTCAGCCGAAACCGACGCCTTGTCCGAGCAATGCTCCGACGACATTATGTTAGTCCCGGTCACGCCGCCTGCCCCTAAGCGTGCACGCCTTCATACGCCTCTCAAGCCGACCCCGGGAACCCATGCTGGCCAAGCCCGTTCCAAGCGTGACTGCTGGCACCACCTCGAATCCCCATCCAATTCTCGGCTAGCTTATTCAGCCTTACCCAAACGCCATCCACGGCCTAATGAGGACATCGAACAAACTTACGCAACATCTACCTGGCCAAGGTAGCGTTCCCGACGCGACCCAGTTCAATACGCCATCCCTAAGCCTGGTTTCCAGCCTATTCAGCAGCAATAGCCCGTCTCAAGACTCTAACAATACATCATGCAATAGCCCGTCTACAGGCATGACTTCTTTTGACGTGGAGACCTCGTTCGGACGGCACTGTCTCCTCCTAGACAGGTATGCCAGCTCTGACGGAGACGAAGACCTTACCGACATGAGCAACGTCACTGAACAACATAAGACAGACCCGGGCCTGGATCTGTCTACCGTAGTCGAGGAGGAGGCAGACCCGGGCTTTCATCGTCCATTTGTCCATGGCATGCGACCCCGCACCCAGACCATGACCGGAACCAACCCAGATGGCACTGAAAGGTGCCCGTTCCCTCTTGATCCCAATTCCAAAACGACGCATCGAGGCCAACATTCCCCCCTTACCGACCAAGACGTACAGAGCAGGGAGAGGATGCCCGTCAGGATGCCGGATCCATCGAACACTCCCGTCATGGTTGCCAATCTTATGCACACCGTCGAGAAATCAAAGTACGAGTCTGTGACGCATGTCGCCCCTGAGCAGGCTACATCAGGACAGCCTTCAACGAACCCATCCTTGCCCTGCAGCAATAACAACATACTGCCCCAGTCACCTCAAGATTTGGGTGTCATTGACCTAACAACCGTCGCGACAGGTAGCAGCACCACACCAGCACCCCCATGCACCATCTCTAGTGGCCAGAGCATCGTTATTCAGTCTCACTAGACCAACATGACGAATCAAATCAGCAAAATGATCGACAACAAGGCCTAGGTGTCTAGTTCACGGCTGCTTGCTGCCTTGACTGTCATCACCAAGTCGTTCGGCGACTTCCAGTCTGGCGGTGGCAGCCCCAAGTGGCTTGTGATCGATTCGTTGGTCACTCTTACATGAATCAACAAAAGTTGATATCATCACGTTACAGAACACCTACACTTACGATACAGACGGAACTAATTCATCGCTCAAACGGCACTCTTTGCGCTCTTCATGGCCCAGAGTTGCCGAACAATGCGTCGCGCATTGACGACTTTGGTAACCGGGAATCTCGATCCCTCACAGGCCATACGATTACCACCCATCATAACCATCTTTAGGCAAGACATACATGATCCATTGTCAGTGACATGGGTAATGTGTCATCCCTGATTTCTTTCTGAATGGAGTCATAGCACAGTCCACTACCAACAAACGTAGCCTTGCAGGACGCAGAGGCCCAAAACGAGCCTGATTAGACTTCTTTCCAATGGATTTGAGGTTTATCACAAAAGCAAACAAACGCAGGTTGACTGAATGGTACGGAACAGCTGCTAAGCCATGCTGCCGGGCCTGTTATCTGCTTAGCTCCATTTTCTGATACTAGGCCACAAACCAGGCCTGCTATGGACTTCTCACTAAACTTCATGTATACTAATCGAAACCAAGCACCGATCCCTGTGTTGCAGCAGCAGCAGCAGCAGCAGTAGCAGCAGCACGTTGAGTCAAAAATGTGAGACTTGGTGTTTTGGCATAAACACCTAAAGAAAGGTTCGGAGAATAAGATCTCTGGAGTAGTACTAGCCTCACCAATAATGAACTACTTCTGTATTAAGGCGCAGTCAGGAAGCCTGTTTATTTGTGCAAGGAACACAAGTCATGAAATCCACATTTCGATTAGTGCACTGCTCGTGGGGCAAACTTTGATTCAGTTATAGACGCCCAATTAGGATCCCTTGAATCAGCATTGTTGTTCTCGTCCTTGAGAGGACCAGTCTTCACATGACTCCACCTTGGCATCCTCTTCATAGCTGCAGCCAAGATAAGAACAAGAACAGACCACAAATCGTAGGCGCACTTTCACCAAGTACGGCAAGAGAGAGTATAAGCGTAGGAGAGGGCATAGATTGCCTACTAGAGAACCTACCGCATCACGGCTGGTGAGTTCTAGCAGAGTATATTTAGGATGTTAGACTGCTTCATGAACGGTTCCCAGCCCAACCACCTGTTCTCTATCACCGTACATAGAACTATGCAATATACGGCGTAGCGTGGCCAGCGACACGCCTGCACTCGCGTGGGAGACAACTTTGCTGGACGATTTGGACGACCTGAACAGGCGGCTGGAGCGGTTGTAGTACCTTGATGATGTAGTTGGTGCTGCTGCTATCACTGAGGTCTGGTGGCGGAGGCTGTTATCGCCACAGTGGTTTTGCGAGGCTCCCCTGCTGCGCCGGTGCTCTGGGTGGTGTAGGACGCGTACATACGTCGTAACGCGTCTGAATAGCGCTGTAGACGTGGTTCGGGAGCTCAAAGCGCGGCGGCAGGAGTTTCTTGACGACCACAACGTCATGGCCACCGCTAAGAATGTCGAGAACGTGATCTGTCAGCACAAATGGGCAATGGGGGTGTTTGACAGGCTGTTGTAGCGGCGCTAACAGCAGCAGCAACAGCAGCAGCTTCGTAACACACTAGATGGTATGACTGATAGCAACCAATCATCAGTGGCACAGCTTGAAAAAGCACGGTTTCTTGTGAGCAGTGGCTTTTTATGCGTTAAGGAGCGTGGTAGACGGCGTGCTGAGGATTAAGGATGCTATGACTGGCGAGATCTAGGTACTTCTTAACCTGATTAACACCATAAAGGAGATTAAGCAAGATATTAATGACGGGGAGCTTGACGTGCTTTACGTAGTTAAGTAGACTAGTTATCTCGTTGAGAGGTTCTTGGAACGTAGGAGGAGGTCGAGGTCTAAGGGGAGGCGTGTGTGTGCTGAAAACCGCATGGTGGGAAATACGCATGTGGTGTGACAGGTAGAAAAGGGCTCTAAGTATAAACGAACTCACTCGAGATGAAAATAGGTATGAAGCAAAGATGATGATGATGATGGGGACGAGGATGAAGGTCAAAGTAAAGGTGAGGATGAAGTGAGGATGAAGTGAGGATGAAGTGAGGATGAAGTGAGGATGAAGTGAGGATGAAGTGAGGATGAAGTGAGGATGAAGTGAGGATGAAGTGAGGATGAAGTGAAACTAAAGCTGTGATAAACATAAAAGGAGAGGTGGCAAAAATCAAAAGATAAATCCCAAGGAGCCTAAGGAACGCCTTGCTGAACCACTTGGCTTGTGGTCCTCCCTAAGCAAAAGGTTGTGCTACTTTTTGCATGCAAAAACTAGCACCAGTTCCTCCAGCTTCCTGTTTTTTTAGCGCCGTCGGAGGATAAAGGTCAGCTGCAATCAGCAAGGAGAAAAGACAAGAGTGAGCAGGAGAGGTCTGTGACTTGATGGGGCTCCGCTGCTTCTTCTCCCTGCTAGCAGACAGAGACATCAGCCAATACGGTGACGGCGAGGAGCGTGTGAAGGAGATGGTGCGGTGGTCGCTCTATGGCGGGGACCTCTGTCGTCTGTGTGGTATAACAGGAGAATGTAGAGGCGAGTGGGAAGGGATGGGAGTGTGATTAGGAATTTCCTTTCCACGCTCTCCCAATAGGTGCTGGCGACATGAGGACATTACTTTTGCGCCCTATCGAGGAGGGCCAGGCGCCTGGTAATCGTTGTATTGGTGAAGGCGCTACTGTAGATCGGCGCATGTTCATTGTGGAAGTTTTGGGTTCATCTCATTGAGGCAAAGAGACGCAAGGTCTCATAAATGTTTTTACAGCTGGCGGAGGAGGATGAGGAGAAGGCTCGCGGTGTCGGTTGGCTTGCATGTTGGCTCTGGATACGGGGTAATGTTCTGAATCTGGGGACATCTGCTGCTGTGGAAGTTGATTGTCGTCTGGAGACGAAGGAGACTTATGGCTGCAACTTTGGTCTCCCTGTTCTGAAGGTGAATCTGCCACAGGCAGAGGCACTCGTAGGTCGCCGTTCCAACCAGGTTTGAGCCAGGAGTCCATGTGTTTAGGATGACTAATGAGAGAAGAACAACAGGTTTAGTGGACAGGCATGGGACAAGGCCAAGGGGAAAATGAAAATAAACTGAAGAAAACAATTCACTATCGCAGTTTGTCCCCCTCGATGGTTGGGTGCGTTGAGGGGCGAAGGTGTTTCAGAAGAATCTAATGCAAGCTTTTAGGGCGTTGGCTACACAGGGATAGATGCAGTTAATGTACTTTAAGCCAAGATTGTCGATGCCCAGGTCCTTGTGTAGCTGTGAGAGGCAAAGGTCGGGAGACGAGCCGACGAGCTAGTAGCAGACGATGTGCTCATATGAACATAATGGCGACCTCAAATGGCGAGAAGGAGAGGTGCATGTTGGATGTGATCTCAATGTCATGGAAGGTCTGGAACGGGGCACGTATCAGTTAGTGTGCTGCACCACGAGCATGAACGAATTGGCTCACTGTTGGCGTTACGCGGGAAGTGGAATCGTTGACTGACGGGCATCATGGAAACATTGTAGGGAGCAAGTAGATGATTTAGATATCTCGAAAGACTTGGTGAGGATGGGAGAATTGGAGGTTGACTAGCTACACAGGATGGACGATAGCATAAGAGAACTAAACGACATAAGAAAGCGCGAGAGAGAGAGGGAGAAGAAGAAGTACAGCCATTAGTTTCTTTGACAATTTCATGTATGAGAGCGAGAGCAAGAGGATGAGAGACAGAAACAAGAAGAAAAGCGTGCGCTAGGCATCCTGAATTTAGGAGAGATACGTCTCGCTACGTGTGTTAACAGGTGCATGCGTGTTCAACTGGCTGCCTATCGATGGATTTCTCACCAAGACGGATAGTGGTGATAAAGCAGAAGTTTAGGCACGTCTGAATACAAATGGCTGGCAGACACCCGCCAACACGGTTCGGCTAGGCCTGAAGAAAAAAAAAGAGGGGATGACTGATCTGCTCATCCGGCCAGTTGCAACATTTCTGCCTCGATCTGATGGATCTGCATTTCGAGCTGGATGATAGCCTTGACGTGAGTTTGGTAAGCCGCTAGGTTACGGTTGAGCTCGGCGCCGAGGTGCTGGAATCGTGGCGACGATGACATGGGCGTCGTGGCGGGGGGCGCCACGGCGATACGGGAAGCGGGCATCGAGGGCGTTGAGCATATATCTTGAACCTCAGCAGTCACGCCGGAGAGAGAGTCATGTGGGCACGAGACAGCGGCGCGGGCATGGTATGAGGAAGGTCAGGAGGGTAGCTGTGGTGGGAAATGTCATGATGCTCGTCGTTGTTACAAACGCCAACGGGCGCGAGATGGGAATGGGGTTGGCGACGGGGACGCGTTGCGGAAGTCGAACTGTTGGACGATCTTCCACTGGTGATGCAGTAGCTGACCGTTGCCCTGGTGGATATCCATGTCCGTTGTGGTGGTTGAGACGCTGTGGGTATCTTGAACAGCATCTGATCCATCTGGACCGGCGGTGTCTGCAGGAACGGGGGGGGGGGCAGCATAAACGGTGTTTGACCACGTAACTGAACTTGTCGGGGAGGAGATCCCCGGAGCGCAACCAGTTCAAGGAGACCAGGTACTGCTGCTGCAGGGGGGAGCCGGCTGTGCCAGCAGCATACGTGAAATGCTGGCGTTGCGGGACGGTGAAGTGCATAAGGTCGGGTGGGTGGGGAGAAGATACAAAGGTCTCGGAGAAGGACGGCTGAACAAAGCCCACAGAGTCCGCATTGGCCATCATAGGCCACGTATGTCGTTGCGGTCTTGAGCGAAACCAAATCTGTCGTGCTGCCGAGGAAGCCTATGTTGTTAGGATTCGAAAGGTTGGTGGTTAGAGATGGTCGATTTCGGCGTCTGCAAGTACTCACGAGAGCGTGGCAGGCAGACAAAGGGAAAATATTCATGCAAGCAACAGCAAGCGACATAAACTCACGGGGGGGTGCTTGCCACAGATGGCTGGGCCGAGACAGGTTCAAGCGAAAGGAATAAGAGGGATAGACAATACGAACCAGCAGAGTGGGAAATAAACACACTTCGTTTGGTGGCGGCCCATAGTACTGGACATGGCCTTTCCTCATCCTGTACGATGAATCTAGACAGAAGTGGTTAACAGCTGGAGCGAGACAACCCAGAGGGCCAGAGACAGGCAGCGAAGTATTTTCAACTGATCAAGGCATCAGAGAAATGATGCATCATCATCATCGCCCACTGCCCTTCTTTCTGACTGGTAGGTCGTTGTCTTGGACGGACAAGACATGGATCACGCTATTTTAACGGAGGGAATGAGTCTTCTCTATCAGTCCCAAATCTGACAGATGGTCCATCAACTTGACAGGTCTAAAAAGCCACAAATATATCCTTCACAAACCCGTCAAGCCTCACATCAATGCTCATGTTTGGTTCGCTTCTCTTCATCATCATGCGCTGCAACTAGCAAGCCACGATCCCGGTCCTTCGTATTACACACGGGGATGAGAGATGCCGTCTTTTTGATGCCAAAGCATCAGCTGATTCTCTCGCGACAAGCCACGACTAAGCAGCCGGTCACTCATCTTGAGGGGGTCGGTTCTTGCGAAAGACAATCAAACAACCATACAACCAAGACCAAAACAACCACTGCCGCTTCTCTTGGGCAATTGTCACACCCATGGACACACGCATGCGCGCGCGCCATTCTCCACAGCAACATGAGCCCCAACCTCCGCTCGAGCCAACAACATGCACTCACGCTGCACACACACAAACACACACGCTCGCGCGTGCGCGGCACTCTCCACGGCAACATGAGCCTCAATCTCCGCTTGAGCCGACACTATGCACTGCCAGCAAGGCGGGAACAGGGGCAGGACATTGGTTATTCCGCAAGAAGCAGGCCGCAGCGAAGCGAGGGGCGACAGGCGGACCGGGCACTGTGTGGTGTCTTCTCTCTTGACTCTCCTCCATCTTGCGGTCTCAGCCGTGTCCACTTCCCCGGTTCCCCTTCGATACCTGTAGCAAATGTACAATTTCCTGTCTGTTTCACTGTCGTTATTCCGTAGCCTAGTTGATCGCTCGTTCCCATCCATCACAGCAAACAAACAAGAGGGTCCAGTTTTGCCCAGCCGCGGTCCTCTCTGTCTGTTTTTGTCTTGATGGCGGTTCGTTCGACGCGCGCATTCTGTAACGCTAAATGAAACCTTTTTCCTGTTTCCTTTTCGCACAACCACTTGCAAAGAACGAGGGCCACTTGCTCTGGGATGCTGTGATCGGAGGGAGGTAGCAAGCCAGCCGTGGGCAGGGGGCCGGAACCGGAGCCGGGATGGATTCTTTATGTGGACCCATGGGCTGCCGATACGGATCAATTCGGGGTACGGCGTACGGGGGATCACGGAGGTGGTACACCATGCGAATCGGCCGAAAGCACCGTCTGACCACCAAGGTGCCTTGGACTTCCCTCCTCCGTCTCCCAACATGTATTTACAGCCAGCCGTCTGTCTCTTGGACTCCCCGTCACGTCACTCTTGCCAAAAACAGGTGATACTGAAATCTCATTTTCCGTGAAGAGGGGGTGTTTAGCTTTGGCGAAGGCTGACTAACGCCCCCGGGTATTTGAGTTAGTATTAGCAGCACCTAGCACCAGCAGCCAAACTAATCGTCTCAACATAACCGCTCGCACTAAATAACTTCACCTACAACACTACACATAAATCCAATTCCCCTAATCAGAACTATTACACTAAACGCCCAGACTAAGGCGTAATTCAACACAGGCAGACCTTTATGTCCCCCCTCTCGGCCTAAATGCGCCAGAGATCCAACAAGAAACTACTCTTCCTCGCTCAGCTAAATCCAGAGGCACCTAGTTATACAACAATATAATTTCCTTTAACACAATCCTAGAAGTAATCAAGAGCACAACCATCAGCTTGCCAGGCCCTCCAAATCTTGCGCTTTCCAGGGACATCGCCCAGAGATAAGGGCCTCGAGCTTTGTCGGCCAGGAAAAGTCAAGACGACTTTGCAACATAGATGAAGGAGCTAGCAAGGAAGTGGCCGACAGGAGCTTCATGCACCGCCACCAGGCGCCTCAGGCGGCTCTCACCAATGCAGCGAATGATGATGACGAGGAAGATTCTGAACGAGGCAACCACATCAATTGTACCACGTCCTATAGCAGCATCTCTCTACACGACTGTTGCGCCATTAAGCGCCAACCGTTGAACGACCTTACTTGAAATGCCTCGGTTGCGTAATGCACCAGCAATTAAACCAAAATTATTATTTCACGTACTTCGACACAAGACAGCCAGGGAGACTCCCACGCTGTTGCTACCTGCGCATTTTTTGGTCGGGGATCCCAGCCCGCGCAGCACAAGTCGTATCGACAAAAAGTTGCCTGAACCACCATTGTTTGTTCGCATATTAAACATCAGCAACACGGTCATCACATGAGCAAACGTCAGTCTATCGGAGACAGCCCAATATATGTTGGAACTTGTAGAAACATCGCGTTCAACAGTGTCATCAAGCTCATGTGCCAATTCCAAATATGCACAACTAAGAATCAATCAGCCACACCCGCATTTCACATGACACTTTACCGGTTGGTGGTGAACCATCATGCACTCGAGATGGCGCAGGGGTCTCCATCTCAGATATCAAGACGCGACTTCCACCAGAACTTGAATAATGGATGGTATGGTTCTAGGAAGATGTCTTTGGGTCGTAAAACCCTGATTTTCTGTAGACAGGGGTTATTCAGAGCCAGATAGAGTCCTGTTAATCAAGTCTGGCTCCCTCATCTAATAGCTTCAAGTTTACTGCGGTTCGGGCGTGGCAGACAACACAGATAGACATCTGACGTAATGGACGATAAGATAAGGTTGAGATAAGCGAGGAATGCTCGCTGTCTGTACGGATGATGGAGATGGACGCTGTTCCCAGTGACCACAGCGACAGTCAATGCACTACGGACCGCAATACACAGCGTGGAACCTAGGCGGGGGAGTCCAAGCGTACCCAAACATCCCTCGACCACCCCCGGAGATGTGCTTTGCTCCGGGGCCCCTTTGCAAGCCGGCAGGCGACTCGCTCACCGGGTCCAATTCCCACCTATAGACAGACAACATCAACATCATCTTTACCTTTCCCACCACCTTTCCCCATTTTCGCCATCATCTCATTAGTTCGCTCACCTAAATCCAAAACGTGTCTCCCACATTACATACTGCTTTCGCTTCTACTACTACAGCATAAACTTCTTGTCAAAAGACAACTTGCGGCACCATGCCTATCAACAATCAATCCTATGGCTCGTCCGAACGAGACAGTAAGTTAAACCCAAACAAACCCTTGCTTCCCCCTTTCCCCTCCAAAGTAGCCCCTATTAACCATGAGCAATCTCGCACACAGCACTACCACGGCCTCGCCATCAACCCGCGAATGCGCATCCACTGGAGCCTCAAAGACCGGATTGTTATCCTCAGTCACATAGCCAAGCGCGGGCTTACAAATCTGTCTGTCTGTCCAATACCATCTCCAGGAGCTGCACCAGATGATGTAATACAGGGCATAGTGGAAGAACAGCGTCAGCCGGTCGAGCTACCGGGGGGACGTTTGGACGATAATACGGTTGTGCTTATCAAGCCAGGAGCTATCCTCCCGGCCCCGGCTGCGGTGCCCGTGACTGCCCCTGAGTCTTTTCTCAACCCGGGCATGTCTCCTTTCATTAAGAGACCTGGCTTCAACACCACCGGCAAGCCGGTTAACCTGGAGGTCAACCAGTTCCGCGTCAAGCAGTGGAATAACAATGTGACAATCTATCAATATGATGTCACCATCTCACTTCCCCCCCTGAAGTACAACGTCGTCTTCAGGAAGTGCTAGGAGTCTCCGGCGGTTCATCAGATGCTAAAGAAATACAAGTGTCCTTCACGGGGTGGCGACGCGGCAGGCCTGGCGCGCGTTACCGTGTCGGAAGGTGATGGCGGTGACATAGCAAAGGAGCAGCAGCGGCAGCAGTAGTAGCAGACGCGGCGGGTCACCACGCAGGATGCACTGCTAAACAGCCTCCAGACCTACCCGCCACACAGGCTACAAGACAAGTATTGTCTAGCTATTGTCCAGAATCACCGGGTCCTCCATACTAGCACTGAGATATCTCTCTTGGCAGCTGTACCACCTTGCCCGCGATCGTCACCTCCTCCTCACTGACGTCTAGAATATACTACCGCTCCCTGGAACCTAAATCCTATTAAATTCTCCTCTATTATACTAAAACTTAGCACTGTACTTTGGGTTGTCTAGTAGACTAAGGTTAGCGTTATAGAGCTGTCCAATATAACAGATAGCGCCTAGTGATATACGTATCTAAATTCTACTATTACTTTCCTCTTTACTATGTATAAGGTGACTAATAAGAGCCTACCTTAGGTGTCTAACTAGGTAATGGGTTTCCCTTCGGTCCTGTCCCAAGTGCTTCTGGTAAAGGAGTTCAAAGCAGGTAAAGCCCCAATCAGCCAGCTACTCGTTAATCTACAGCCTTTCAGCAAGTCCTTGTCCAAAATCAAGGTGTACCATGGCAGCGTTTTCAATCAACACATAACAGCTCCCATCATGCACAAGGTCAGCAACTTAGTCTATAGGCTAGGTGACATAGACGCCGCATTAGTAGAAAGGCCAGTAATCCATGTCAATCTCTCTAGCCGCACAAGAACTCACCTTGACAATTAGCAGGAGGGCGTCCACATGTCTTGTCGCGTCATCATAGACGCCACTTCAGAGACAATGTACAGGCGTAAGCAGATAGATGCAGACGTGCAAATTCAAAGCAGTATTTATGAGTCACTAAAGCACATAAAACGTATTGTAGAGAACAACACGCTTTAGTAGGACTACGCCTACAAGGCAGTACTTAGGCACCTAGGCACACCAAGACAAAAGTTGCATTTATAGTATAGAACGTGATAGCATAGTGGCACAGATGTCAAGATAGACTGTGGTAAATCAGCTAATTAAGAATCTTAGATATACAGTAGGTGCATAGGACAGTGTTGTCTGTTAACGTTTTTAAGGGCTATTAATAAAGGCTAATGTGGCTCAAAAACTAGACATAATTTTATCTTATAGATTTAGCATCAAGACCAGGGCGTAGTTAGGGGCATAGTTGAGTTTAGCAACAGACGTTGCTAGATAGACAGAGTAGAGAAAACAGGATACGCCAGAAGGCTACGACTTGCCTAGATGGACAGATAAAAAACGTACTTAGCAATCATGTGTTCTTCCCAGGACAGGTGTTAAGGCATACATGGACTTCAATGAGCGGCGGTTATGGAGATGAAGAGATGAAGTTGAAGACGGAACATGTGTGTCATGGGATTATGTGGGTGGCTGTGTTAATGATTACTAACAAGCTGCCAGACTAAAAACATCGCTGTTAATTGCGTGGCAGCAACTAACGCCTTATATCCTGATTCATGACTTCATGACAAAAGCTTTCTTTGGAACGAAGCCATACCTTCCACCTTCGGAAGGTAGGTGGGGAGGCAGGGTGCCTTCCATCCATCCATCCTTCATCCCTTCTCCCCTTATCACGCCAAACATCCGCTCAAACACAACCACTATCATCACAAGCAGCGCCTTCAGCTCCTTTCTATGCGCAGACAGACGGAAGCCAAGGTCGCCAAAGGATTCAAAGCAATCGAGAAAGCAGCTGGACAGGCTTAGAACCAACAAGAGCTATATACCTGCCTATTCACAAGGTGACACAAGTCCGTCCCACACCACACACACAAATCCACATATTCGCACCCTACACGGTCCCATCAGCTGACGCGATTTTCATCCCATTATTGCATCCCAGTTGCAACAGCGCGCAAGAACCCGATGCTGATATCATCCGTACCTTCTAGACAAAACAGTCGTCTTGCTCGCGACAGACAAGACGGCAGGACTCGACGACAGACCAGATAACCATTGACGCGGAAGGATCAATTGTTCTAGATTATCCAGAAAGTCTTATGCGTTCGAGGTCCCTGCTAAAGCAAACTAGGGAAAGGCTGCTCTTGCCGAGAGGGTATTTTGATCCTATTTCTTTGTGTTTTAAGATTCTGAACTGACCGGCAAATTGGCAGGACAGGACCTTGCCTGGAGAATCCGCCTGTTTCAAAGTGAAGGTCCCGCTTCTTCGGCACACCCGGTGAAGGGCTTGCGGTTCAGCGGAGGGAAAGGCACGGCCGGACCAGCGCATGAGTTTGAGGCGGACCAGCAAGCCAGGCCCAATATTTTGGAAGATGCAGTTCCCTTTCTCTTTGACCTTTGGCGCTTGCCAATGGTCAAAGGGAAATGGTACTCCACAGTTCACCAAGGAGGAGTATGCCGTAGAGACGATTGTGGACTCCCGCATCAATCCCGTCGCCAAAGAGCAGATGTACACGGTGGAATGGAAGGGGTTACAGCACCAAGGACAATATCTGGGAGCCATTGAAGCACCTTGGAAAATGCAGGTCCACGATCAAGGTCTTTGTAAACTCTCAAAAGCCAAAAAATAAGGGGAATGGGAAGGGGAGTAGAAAGTGTCACAACACAACTTCATGCATGATTTGGGCTTGGCATCAGCCCCAAAATGTACCACCTCACGTGGGATACACTCATTACTCGCAACGTCCACTTAAGAAGAAAAAGAAAAAAGCATCGCATCTGGTACAGCCGCATGTATGTAATCTGATGTTGACGAGGTAATCAGCCGAAAGGTCGAGATAGTGGAACCCAGCGCGACGAAAATACCAAGGGCCAAGTATAACAACCACGGCGACGACCACAATGGCTGGTGGCGTTTTCTTTACGCAAGGAATTGATTTCTAGTTTATGGCTTTATGCATCCTGATTTATTGGGCCGACTTGGTCAGTTCGGGCATCTGGTGGTAACGTCGCGCGCCTTGCTTCCCGCCTTGCTGCCGCTGCGAACCGAGCTGGAGTGTGAAACGAATTCGGTCGGGCGGCCTTGTGAGCCGTTGAGAGGACCAAGTGTGCTTTTATGTCGTCAAAAGTTACGGCCTGATTCGAGAGGCCCGATTGCGACAAGATGAGCCAGAGATGTTGGTCTATTGAAGTCAAGGCGGGAGCTTCTATTGGGTGAAATGCGGCGATGAAAGATCTGACGGAGGCCCACGAGCACCGAAGTTTAGTAAGGGTGAGTACGATGAGGAAGTCCGAGGGTTTTTAGAGGCTGCATTCCTTGTAACAATGTAATTAGCAGGGTTGGGTCAAGAGCAAGTCAAGAAGAAAGGCTGTGGGACGTGTCAGCCAGAGGATTAATTTGTCAAGGGCCTAGGCAGCGAATAGTTGGTATGCGTGTCATGAATTCGTTAGCAGCGTTGATTCATTTGTGTTAGAGATGCTGCACGGGATAGATGCGACGGTCAGTTCGTCTTCTAAAGATAAATCCTGTTCATACGACCGAGAGTGGTCGACATAAGTAACAGAGCCAGTGAGGTTTTTTTCGGCGCCGTCGGCATCTCGCTTGCTCTTCCCAATCTTCCTTCTAATAATACTGTTCACCTGATTCAAAGTTTTGCCCTAGGATTAAGCTGTCTTACCCTCTATGACGCTTATCTCACTATGCCTACCTAAAAGAACTAGAGAGGGATTATTAATGTGTTCTGCTTCTAGACTGCTGGGACTACAGGTGTGTAAACCTGCCTATATATTTATACTTTAGTCATCTATACCTAGTAATTAAACAGCAACAATCCTATAAATAGTTAACAATGCGTAGGGGCAAGTATCCCACCTAAAAGCAAAGCCTACCACTAGTTATTACCTGCCTTCCCTAAGGGCTACGTCTCTGACAAGCGCTTGATATAAATCCTTACCTAAGCTTCCTTGACGCTACTCCTACTCTACTTTTAGCATAAGACCTAATAGCCCTATTAGTTTCCTGTCTAATTTACGCCTTAACTTGTCTAGGCTGCTAAAAATACTACCAAGAGTGCTGCCAAAAGGGCCACCAAAAATGCTGCCAATAGTGCTACCTGTGCTCTAGCCCGGCCTCCCTCCTCCTGACCACAGAATTGTTTTCCTAGACGCCTTGCCCCGCCTTTCTAACAACCTCTCTCACAGCGAAAACCATGGCAGAGGCGTTTTGAGAGCACGAGTCCATCTGCCAAATCCTGGTCCTGATTGACGGCCTCAGCGCCCGCAAAGCCGGGGCTCTACAGACAAACCCCTCTTTTTCATCATCTAACGCATGACCATCGACATGCATGTTAGAAGGCATCATGGCCAGGGCTAAGCAGTGTTTGGCAAGGATACGCCTTGTTTTAGCTACCTATCTACATATCCTAGTACTCCCAAGCTAACAATGCCCGGCTGTCTCGTCGCCAGAACCCGTTCGACAAATGGCCTGCCAAGTCGATCCTCCTCTAACCAAGTCTTTTCGCAAATAGCTGCTCTTCTTCCGCTCACTCGTGCCCGTCACACTGGGCCAGGCAGGCCACCGGTTTTAATGACCCCACTCCTCAAGCGTGTTAATGGCACCGACTTTTAAGGCCAACCAATGCCCAAGCGACTGAAGGCTTGGTCGGTTAAACGTTTGATTATCTAAGCTAGCAAAGAAGGAAGTGGGAAGACGTAGCACAGCTTTAAATTTAATAGAAGAAATGGGACGCGCCTCCGGTTCGGCACGTGGAAAGCGGATTCACGGAGAGGCAGGGGCATGGCGGCTGGGTGCACTGTTTTGTCGTAGCATCAGCCTTCATCAGATGATGGTGCTGCGGGAATTTCCCAGCGCTCGGATAACGACAATAGATAACAATAATAGGCTGGCATCTGACGTTGGTGTTTTTTGCGCACAAACGGAAAGTGAATTCTGAACTCTACTGGCGCAACGGACTATACTATATTACCATCTGCCTCGCATCTATCTATGACGCAAGACAGGCGTGGCTTTTTGGTGATGAGGTTGATAGGCTCACGCCGTTAGACCGGTAATTGTCGTGAGGTGTAGGCAACAAGGCGAACTAACATGAACTTGGGATGGCTTAGGTCAATCGGCTGAAATGGGCAAGTACCGCTGGGTAATAAATGTCAGCATCTTTTTGAGGATGGATTTCCCCAGGACGGTGGTCCTGGCAGATGGGCTTAGTCACAGCATTACAGAAGTACCTGGAGAAACTGGTGCTACTTTTTGCATACAAAAAGTAGCACCACTTCTTCTGTAACCCGCCACAACTGCCACTGCCACTTCCACAACCACATCCGAACTGCTGTCACTATGGTAGCTTCCCTGGCAGCCTATTGTGGTACGTACTGAACGCAAGCTGCCGCACGGAAAGCGGCCAACCACCCCACTCACGTCCATAGGTACCAGTATTGTAGTGGGCCCCACCCTTGTCCACCGACTGCAAATCGGTGATTTTTTACCGATTTACAGGGGCGCCACCCCTATCCACTCACTGTAAGTCGGTAATCTTTTGCCGATTTCTAGTGGACCCCTTCTCCCCAAAATCCTTATCCCCGTCAAATGCACTTGTTGATCGGAAGCCGCACTGCAAGTGCAATCGCCTCATCCGCCATCGCCATCATCATTGCAGCCCAATTTCGTGCCTCGCGAGTGCTTCTCTAGTCTGCATCACATCATTGCCTTGCTTACTAGGTAGAGACTTGACAATGACTGCCTCCGGCATAAGGCTGCACTCCAGACAAGGACATACATCCTGTCGCTGTACCTTTGGCCTGTGGGCTCCGTCATTGTAGGCTGCTGTGCTGTGAATCATGTTGATAGGTGGTGATGGTGGTGCATCGTGTTGATGGGTTTTGTTGATGGTGATGATGGCTCGTGCGTGGAGTGGAGAAGGGAGGGATGCGGTGAAAATGTCCTGTAATAGTTCTCCATAGTGGGTATTTCAACCCACCCTGTTGCCGGCAGCATTCCTTCTGGAGAGGAGCCAGCACCTTGCGGGGTTTGGCCGGTGCAGTGTTGTTCTGATTCCTGGATTGTTGGTGAGTACCTGTTAATGGGATCTTATCGATTGCCGGTTCCTGACACAATCACCCTTGGATAAGGCACCTCGTGCATCCAACAAACCGTCCACTCATCCGCTTAGTGATTCCGTCCCACTGGTCTACTGCAACCGGTAGCAGAAGCTATTATTTGTGCCGCATCAGTATCTGTCGAGAACACGTCGGCAAATGGCTTTTGGCCCTGCCAAGCGATACACTCCTTCTCGAAAAACAACCCGACGTTGCTTCCTTACTCGTGCGTGGGGTGTAGCAATAGCAAGTTGGCAAGAACAACGTGGCAGGCACCACGCCCTTCTCACCTCCCTATCACGTCGCTTCGCGGCCTTTCTATTCTCTCAACCCACCATTCATCGTCCACCATCTTCTATCAGTTACAGGCCGAGCATCAGCCTCTGGCATCCCTTCCTTGGTCGACGGTCGAGATACAATAACGCTTAAACCACTGTCACAAATCTTTCTGGCCCCCCCCCCCCCCCCCCCCCAGCAACCCCGACTGCGAAAACAATCTCGAGCTTCATGGCCCGCCTTCAACAGGCCCCCAGTGCCGCAAAGACGCAATCAAGCTCCATCCAAGACAAGATTAAAAGTTTCTCCAGCAAGATCCTTGATACGCTACCGACGCCCAAAAGCCTGAAAGAAGCGTTGGCCAATTTTAAAGCTTCCTTAGCAGAGCATCTATATTGCCAGGACCCCAGTATCACCAGACACACCCTGCCGGCTGACATTGTCCGTCTCCTCTCCACTTCACTCCCTCTGGACCACAGATACACCTCGAGACAAATCTCGGGAAAGGTGGCCAAGGCGACAGCAATCTCGGACATTGAAATCCCACGCTTGCTCTTCTTCCTTTCCTACGACCAGGCAAATCAGGGCCGTCCCTTTTTCACCGAGCTACTTTCTTTTGCTAGCCTCTGCCCGAACCAAGTAGATGCCTTCTTCGACCTCCTATGCAGCTGCGCCTCAGCACGTCGTCAACATCACTGCGTGAACAAGCGTGGACTCAGTAAACAAGCACCCGGGATACAATACAGCGACGTCCTTTCTGCGAGACAGAGGCTCCCTCCACTAAACTTAACCCGCGACGCACGCCACATCAAGGCACACAGCTCTGGCCAACATCTGGCCACCGCCAAGGACCATTCTACTCCGTCGCCAGAGGTTCCGCGTCGTCCAAACCAAGCATCACCCTCGAGCCCTTGCACACCGTTGTCAATCCAAGTCAAGGTTCCCTCCGGCGCCCCCTCCGACGATGAAGTATTTGCCCTTTCATCCGCCTATCGAATTGATAACATAGAGTTATCTATCTTTAGAGACTCCGAATTACCGCTTGTCATGCAAGATCCCGAACACCAGAAATCGGTTGCATCCGACGACAGTATTGTCCCTTCAGATGAAGCAGACTTTTCCGACCTTTGTACAAGTCCAGTTGATAACGACGCCGACGACGACGACGAGCCTCACTTCCAAGAGCTTGGAAGTCCCTTGCAAGAACCCACCAGCCGAGCCGACAAGGACAGCGAGAACGACTAAGACACACAAACCCCGTCACCTTCCGACGATACGAATCTCCATCTTGTTCCCGAGGCCCGACACCGCCGCCCAGAAAAGAGAGCGCGGCTTGACGATGATGTTCTGTCCAGTCCGTCGTCACCGATTGGTCTTTGGAGACCTTCGCCACCGTCTATTCTTTTAAATTCAAATAATCTGCCCTCCGATCCCCCGCCATTGACGAACCGGTCTATCTCGCATGAGGTCGACGGAACCCCTAACCACTCGGTCGGATCAGTTCTTTGCGGCCCCAGCCGTGGGCTTGTGAATCCTGGCCTTATGGCTGACGCAACACGGCTCAACGAAGCTATCGAAAGCCTCGTCGCATGCCAGTCCATGCAGACATGCGTGCTCGACACGAGCAAACTATTGGCAATAGCAGAGGCCGATTACCGTGTCAAGCCAAGGCTCGCAGAGTCAGCCAGGCAGGTCCAGACGCTCATCTTTCCCCTCCTCGTAAACCAAAACCACTGGATCCTCGCCATCATGCAACGCAGCGGGCTTCTCGTGACACCGCCTGATCTCTACGACTCTCTGCCTGGAGCACAGACTGTGCCCAGAGTGCAAGACGCCCTGCGGTGGTTCTGCCGACACTACATGCCCTAAGGCCTAAACAATGTCAACTACCTGGTAGATTGTTGTTGTCGTTGTATTATTTTACGCCTGGTCCATTCCTATATAGGACAAAGGGCGCCTATGGGAGCCGACTACCTGGTAGAATGCAGCATCCCTCGGCAACAGAACAGCATCAACTGCAGCGTGTACGCGTTTACATCGTGTATCCATATTCTGGTGGGACGACCTCTTCCAGTGCGCCTCTCCATCCCAATATAGCAGAGGGCATTGGCCACCATGGTCGGCGGAGAAGAAGTTGAGTGGAGGTTTTTGATTTCAGCCCTACCCCGACCAGCACCGCTTGCTACTAATGTAGAGGCGTTGCTGGCACCGCAGTCTGGTAATTCCTTGCAAGTTTATTCCAGCGTCCTTGACACGTTCGAGGCACAGGACAACACGTTGAAATCCAGTCTCGCACAAGACCTTGACCCGTCCGTTCAATTGACCACCTCCACACTCGGCGACGTTGTCGCAGCGCATTCCATATTGCAGCTTCTAGAGACAAGCTCGGCCCACGAGGCTGCCATCTTACAGAGACAGCTGCATGAAGCAACGACGATGGACTGATCTGCGGCGGAGGAGACGGAGCCACCGCATCGCGGAGCGCAGAGACAGATGCAGCGCAGTCACAAGAGCGTCAACAAACGAGGGTCCGGCTCATGACCATTACTCATCAGCCAAGGGAATTAAGCAGGGCTCTGCAGGAACAGAAACAAGGCTTGCTCTCAGAGCAAAGGGCTCTTCATCAGAGAGGGATCTCTAAGGCCCAGGGGTCACGATGATGGTGGGACGCACAAGGATTATTTATTACCCACCACACACATTAGGGATAGAAAGTAGATGACTAGCGGTGGTGGCCTTTTTTGAACTTTGAGGTTTATTCTTATACCCGGGGGCAACTTAGTCAGCGCTGTGAGCTAAATACCCCCTCCTCACGGAGGGGGCGAAAAAATGGGGTTGCCACTCCGAAAAAGGGGTTGCCAACCCCCATCACAAATACCCTCACTTTTGCGTGCGTTATATAGTATAGTCAACTTTTTATTTCTTAAAGTAGTAATACCTATAACGTTATATAATAACAAGAGTAGTATTAATTAATAGCCCTAATTAAGGGCTTTATAATAGTACCTTTTTTTCTTTTTTTATATAATAACTATAAATTTATATTACTACTATAATATAGGTATTACTTTTATTATTATCTACTATATATTACTAGTCCTTTTTTATTTATATTAATAAAGGTGTAAATAGGTAATTTTATAGTATAACCCCTATAGCCCTCTAGCTATTTATCTTATTCTTTATAGTATAATATTATAACTTATATTATAAAGGACCTTATAATATTAAAGGGCTAGCTATTAGTATTATTAGTAGTAATAGTAATAATATATAACTATTATTATTATTATTACTCCTAGGTATACTAACTAATTCTTTACTTAATATAACTAAATTAATGTCCTTATTAATAGGGTTATTAATGTTTATAAAGATCTTAGGGTTAAATTCTAGCCCTACTACCTCTATAGCTATATTAGCTAATACCTAATTAATATTACCTTAACTAAGAGGTCTTACTATATACTTAAATTAGTTAAGTATATACTATAGTAAAGGAGCTAGGTTAAGGTTAATAGTAAATTTCTTTTTACTTTTAGTATTATTATTATACTACTATAGATCTAAAGGGTTAAATAGGATATATAGTTAATCTTCTCTAGTATAGACTAGCTATTATTTAAAGGTTAGTTACTTTATTTATTTATTTACCTTTTAATACTTAGTAGTACTATATTACTACTAGACTTTTTTTTTTTACTTATAGGCTATTTTTTTTACTACTGCCTATTAGTACTATATTTTTACTTATATTACCTTTATAACTTACTTATTATATACCTCCTTTATATTTATAATAGTAACACTAGTTATAAAGAAGTATTATAGTTTAATAGCTTACTAGCACTAGCTTTTCTATTACTATATTTCTAGTCTAGTATTTTAGTCCTTAAGGTGTTACTACTAGTACTTATAGGTAAAAGATCTTTTATAAATTACTTACTTTACTACTTTAAATCCTTTCTTTAAAGAACTACTTTATATACTACTATATTTCTTCTCTATATAGTTAGTAATAAAGATTACCTTATTAAAGTAGTTATTATATAGTAAATAATAAATAAAATATAATAGTATATCTTTATTACTTTATTATATTCTTTTAACTAGTTAGCTAAGTATAATATTATTATATATAGGCTATATACTTGCCTTCTTAAAACCTTTTATAATATAGGTAGTAGTAAAGGCCTTTTTAACTATAGTATTAAGGGTAGTAATAAAGTTACCTTTTATAAATATAAGGTTACCTTCTTATATATACCTATAGAGTACTATTTATTAGGCCTTCTTAAAGTATTAAAAGACTTCTATATCTATTAGTTAAAGAAAGTGTATTATATAAGGTAAAAAAAAAGTAAAAATAATATTAAAGTTAATATAATATTTTATAAGCTTTAGACTTATATAGCCTATAAATTTATTAAAAAGGAGAAGGTAATATAGTTACTTTAACTTTTTTATAGTATCTTAATAGTTATAATACTTTACCTTTTATTTACTTAGTTAACTATTAAGTAAATATAAATTATAAGTATTATAACTATATATATTAATACTAAAATAGTCTTTAAAAAAGTAGCCTATTTAGTAATACTTTATTAACCTTATATATAACTTTATATTAAAGTACTATATATAGTTTATTATAATCTCTTAGTTAAAAAAGCTAGTTAGTAAATATATAAAGTAGACACCTTCTTAGACTTAGTAATCTACTTAAGTAGTAACTAGCTATATTTTAAAAATTATATATACTAAAATAATATTACTAGATATATTACTAGACCTAACTAAAGTATATAACTTTTAATTAGCTAGATCTATAACTTTAGATAAGTAGTTATATTTTAGTAGCTACTTAAGGATAATTATATATAGCTAGCTACTAAGGTAGCTAATCTAGCACCTAGATTTATTAGTGTTCTATATCTTAAATAGGCTAATATTATACTTATAGAGGGTAGCCTAGTACTAGGTAAAGAAGTCCTTTATTAGAGCTAGGTCTAACTTAGCCCCCTTTTAGTATAACTTAACTAGTTTAATAGTGCCTTTTTTCTAGAGCTCTAGATAGTTAGTAAGCTAGCTTTAGATAAAGTGCTTAAAGACTAGTAGTTAACCTTAGATACTATAAAGGTAGTTAGCTATTTCTTTAACCTAGAGTAGTAAAGCTAAAAAGCTAGATTTATAGAGCTATATAATAAAGGCACTAAAAGCTATATCTTTAGCCTTTATAAGCGACTAAGGCTAGCTAGGCTTATCTAGGCTAACGTAAAGGTTATAGTCTTCTTAAAAGGCCTAAAGGTACTTCTAAATTACTATATAAAATACACTATAATCCTAGGTAGCCTAGTGTATAAAGGGTATATTAGTTACTAGCTTATCTACCTATTAGTAGGTTACCTATTAATAGGTAATATATAGTATTTTAGCTACCTTTTTAGTAGTAATTATATTCTTATTATATTAGTAAGGTATATTAAAGGGTTAAAGTAAAGTAAATAGTTTAGTTACTATTAATATTTATTAATAATATATCTAAATAATTACTTATTTTTAGTAAGAATATAATAAAAAGTAGGACTAGGTTAGGACAAGTGGTAACCTTATTTTCCTAGTAGTAACCCTATTTTTTTGCCCCCTCCGTGAGGAGGAGGTGTTTAGCTTTGACGAAGGCTGACTAACACCCTCGGGTACTTAAATTTCATGTAGCAACTGGAGCTTTACTTAGATCCAAGAGAAAAACAAATGTGCTTGTTCCACACCTGCTGTTAGTTTTGTTCATGCCCAGAGGGAAATGATGAAGATCATAGCGCCACAGCGTCCCCCCCTCCCCTACCGCTGTACAGCCTGAATGTTACTGACGCCGCACAGGTCCATCCATCTATCGCGTATCGCTTCTTCTTCCTTCTCCCAACTAACCCCACTCCCCCATCACATCACGGCTCAACCGATCCGCAACCCACCCGTCGCTACATAAAGAGACGGTCACCCTCTGCAAGGCAACAATTGCTAGTGCCGCCATCGCATCAACGACAACTCGCGCGATAATACATGGACCGATTTCTGCCTCACGAGCTGCGCGCTGCCGTTGTTATTAACTACGCCGCCTGGCACCTCCGAGATTGACAAGGTGGACAATGGACGACGAGGTGGACGAAACAGCCCCGCTGGCTTCGCGTCCATCCCTCCCCAGGCGTCGCATTGCCCCAGCCTTACCATAAGTACTCTGCCTCCTTGACAACTGACGGCAGTCACTCTTAGGCTCCATGAGCTAGGTCGCCCTGGGTACCTGATGAATATTACGCATATTAAAGCTAACCTGTGTACGTCTCTCGACAAATACGGGCAATGATAGCCTTCCTCTCGTCCACAATCAACAGGCCTCGCAGCTATCTGAGCACGACCCGATTTCTATTTGTACACAGAAACTACTCACACGCGCATTCTCGATGGCATAATCCGAATGGCGAACGCCTTCGCTTCATGCACCCAACTGCACTCGCCTCGCCTCGCCTTGGCTGCCGGACTCGATCGAGCAAATCCAAACCCGGTTCAGAAGATGTCACTCAAAGCGCACATGCCTATCTCGACCAGGCCCTCGCATTCCAGATCCGTGGTCCATGATCGTTTAACTATGATGCCAGCATCTGTTTACTGGCCCACCTATATTTAGCTTCTAGTTGCCTCCTGTTCTTCCTTCTTTTCCCTTCTTCGGGCAACTGTATACCGCAGTAGTGTGCCGATTCACACTGAAGGAATGCGCATCCCCCGTGATACCAACACATCTCCTCTCCCCAAGTCGCCCACTATCAGTACCGCATCACATGAACCTCATCCAGTCTCCATGCGACAATCTGGACCCTGCTGGCGAAGCAGCCTCTCGTGTGTCACGAAGCTCGGCACTTTTCAGTTCTCAACCTATTCTTCCCATTTGACCTGCCCCATTGTCCGCTTAGGGCGCGGTGCCTGGACGCCATTAAGCCGGCTTTACTGCACAAGTCCCACCGATTCATCCCTCCGGGGTAGAAACCAGACGCAAGGCGACGCCCGGGATTTGCGCCGCCATGCGCCGTCTTCAAATCCTCGCCCCCCCCCTTATGACGCAGGATGCTACTATTAGGCTGAGTCGTATGAGTGGTAAGACTCAAGGTTGGGGGGTCCAAGTGAGAGTTAAGCGAGGACAATGTCGATGAGATGGATGGTTTGGATTATCAGCAGACTCAGGATCCCGTCCGGGCCCATGAGGTTGTCCACTATATTGGGCACGGATTCAATCACAATCAATCAGCAGCATATCTAGGTCTCCAAATATGCCCCTTTGTTCCCCCGGCCGTTTGCTTCTACGCTCCCGTACGCAGGCAAGGTCATCCACTTGTTCATAATAGCAAATTTGACCAATTTAATATGTCAAAAAGGGATTAGCCTCTCGAATCACGGCGTAGATATATGTCTATGGTTGAGCTTGTGGATTTAGCCACACTCAAGGACTCGGGGAGAATGGTGGTCGGGATCCTGGTCTCGTTATTGGCCATGAGCGTGCGCCCGGTCACATTCATGGAACATTGTCGGGCTCATGCTCTTAGGGCCTACTGGCACACCTCAGTCATGCACGTGCTCATAGATCAGCGTGATGAGGGAGCCGTACAAGTATCTAGGCATAGACAGATCCACAGACATCAATTCGACCTTGGGCTAGAAGCGATCGGAAATGCAAACATAATGCTGCACAAGGCCTCGACCAAGGTCTCCAAACGTATCCGTGCAGTCAGTCAAGTTACTCAACAACCATGCACCGGACGATGGCAGTGTACGAGGACTACTGCATCAACAACTATCTGCACAATTGGGCAGTACGACTCAGACATTGCACTCGTTCGTGCACGTGCGCTTGATAGTGGACAATATAAGCAATACGCTCAAGTTCGTTCACGTGTCCGGGATTGTGGGAGCCTGAAACCGCGTGGGATATTCAGGAGGTCGTGGGCGTAGAACAGACACATGGACGTGGGTGTGTACATGTGGCCAAGGGGCGTCGTTTTTTCCCTAATCCATCGAGGCTGAAATCAAGGAAGGTCTCAGACAAGATGACTCGTACGTCGCGGCGTTTCCTTGTTCCATATACAACATGCATATAAGCATGTTGTCCAAGTGTCACAGAAGCTCACGCTCTGCATCTCAGGCCCATATGGCCTTGGGACCGAGGGGTGTGGAGCGCTACCTCAAAGAAGTAGCTCTCGACCCCAGGCACTGCTTATTAATTAGGCTCTCCTTCGGAATAACTTTCAACATCTTAGGCCAGAGTCCCGCCCGGCTTCAATTCAGCTAGCCTTTTCTTGACGAAGATACTAAGGGCGTGCATTCGGCTTCAAGTCCCCGTACCAGGACTCTCACTAGTTGATAATTCAAAATCAAGACTGCCTCCCTGTCTTTTCCTGTCTGTCACTAAATATATGTCTATATAGAGCATCTAATGCAACGTCAGGTGAGCTATCGCCCCCAAAACCTTCTTTGTGATCTTGACCAAGGTTTTCCGCACTCAAGACCTCCATGTCTGGGTCCTGGGTAGTGAATAACCACGACTCCGCCCCCGAGAGCGGCACATTCGGGGGACGTGACTGGATCTCGATATAGAGAGGTACTTTGCAGTTGGATCCACAACACCAGGGAAGCCCATCTACATGGTAAGCTAGCTAGTAGGGGAAAAGTTCCAGGATCAGGTTCAGGCCGGGCATACACTACCGCGTTGCCGGACGAGGTCAAATGCTCGCTTCTCTCTCCATGTCCATGTTGATGAACGAGGCGGCGTCTCAGTCCGTATCACAATGTGGGAGGGGGTTGTTCATCTCCGCCTTCTTGTACACGTCCCTGTCGGGTTCGAGATCGTGTTCCTGACCGGGTCCTTCCTTGGATTGATGCGTGTGTATTTTTGTTTCTCACTAGGCGTAATGATGGCTCGCGCTGCCGCCCCCCTCGAAATCTCCCATGCGCTCAGGACTCTGCCGGGTGATGGTAATGTGGGGTCCATCTTTGTGTCTTGTCGTCGATGTGTCGGTCGACGATGGACCAATACTCAGGCTCTCGAGACATCGGGATGGCGTCGTCTGGATGCTGCGGCCGAGGAGACGGCTGGCGGGGTACGCCGTCCGCGAGGAGCATCGACTGTTGTCCGTGACTCTCGCCTTGTCGACTGTGGCTTGCTCACGCGCGTGCCATGTAGTTTGAGGTCTTGGACTCTACCTAGAGGGGTAGAGAAACCAGTTAACCTACTCGTCAAGGCGGGCAATGATGGACGGGGACGGGCGGGCATAGTCGACTTACTCACGGGCTCTATGACGGTGCGCGGATGCAGCTGGGCGCCCGACGAAGCAATTCGAGCTTTTCCATCACTCATCGCGTGCTCCTGGGACAGCGACTTCTGTGCAGCTACCTTGTGGGGGTCCTAGTGATGTCAGTACTTGGCGTGTACGATTGAAATTTGGAGCTCTAGGTAGGATGCGTAGGGCCATTCTCGTGGTGCATACATAGTACGTACCGACCGCAACATTGTCACTCGGCATGCATTGCGAAAATGGCTGAACAGAAGCCTTGCTGCGCCTGAGAGTATCGTTCTTTTATTGATGCGTGCCGGCCTCAGGAGATGGAGTAATCCCAGCAAATGCTGACTATTTGCAGACGAACTGGGTCTGCCCAGCCACGGTGAATTGGTCGACACGGCCCTTGCCCAACATCCGGCATCTGTTACATGGCGCCTTGTTCACCGCGGCCAGGCCGGGCCGACACGCTACCTAGCAGCCTAGGTAGGTAGGTAGTCTTGTCCCACGCGGTACCCAGGTAGCTCGCCACTGTTCCTGCTGCGGGTCGGACCGTACCGCCATCACTGTGGGGCAACAGTAGACAGTGGGTGCCCCACAAGTTCCCCTTGCAATATCCATCCAAGACCAGGCACACGATTTCCCTCTTCTCACCCAGCCCCGACCGGCTTTTTGTAGCGCTTGGCTGAAGTGCAAACTCGCTGGTTACATGTTGCCGTAATTCCCTGGTTGCATCTTCGTGGCTGGCGATATCATCACCCCAAAGCAGCTTTGCTGCCCCCCTCGGCATTACTGATGCGCAATGGGATGCGCAATAGAATGCGATGATTACATAAGAGCTTCGCTGGCGTGGCTTGGCCGTGTGTGTGGCTTGTTGTCGGCAGAGTATTGCTCCTCAGCAACCCAACCCGGCTGCCTTTGTACTTTACCTCAACTCTCCCATTCCAGATATGTCTGTCACGACCCTGGCCGTGGTGCACGGTATAGCTGAGGCAATAGATGAGAAGACTGGAGAAAAGAAAGCGGACGGCGCTGCTCGTGGGTGCCGCCGTCTTGCAGCATGGGCAAAATGCGATTGACCAGCACCTAACAAGGAGGCACAGGTCGAATTGCTGTCGCTACAGGCTGCAAAAGATTTTGTAGGCCGGCCAGCTAGGGAAAGAGAGGTCACAGTACCATTTAGAACTGGAACGTGCATGTACCTGAATAGAAGGTGTTTAGACGTCTGGCCATTTGATAAGCTGTTAGGTAGGTGGTGGTACGTTGCATCTCTTAGCCCAGACGAACTGGTGGTACTTTTTATATGGAAAAAGTACCACCACTTCTTCTGCCCCCACTCTACCAGCGCCTGTCCTTCGGTTTCTTGCAGCAGGAGGAACTAATGCTACTTTTTATATGGAAAAAGTACCACCACTTCTTCCTCCGGCCGTGGTGAGCACGTATTTAGCCTTACCAAGGTCACACCTTTTCCCGCGCAGCACGTCACGTCCCTCATCTTCCTCACGGTTCTCACATCCTTTACGTCCCCTTTCGCTTTCTGCCTTTCTGTACGCCAATATGACTCGAACATTTCCTACCCCCATCCATCACAATATTAGCGCCGGCATGTTTCATGTAGCTATAACTAGCTTCTATTACCTTGATGACAGTCTCCTGGGTGATCTAGTTCCTGTTTTAATCGTCCGCCACCGCCGCCACTGCCGCCACTGCTCTTCCAGCATCCCAGCCTCCTGTCGCGTCAGCCTTGCCGCCGCCATTCGGTGCGATACGCGAACGAGGCCACTTCTGAGCAATGCAATGGTGTATGAGTGTGGCTAGCAACAGCCACACTACAAGGCGAGTGCCAATGGTTTCGGAGACTTTGGGGGCAGAGGGGACTACATCAGTAATCTTCGTAAGGTCGATGAGGTCTAAGAGCTCGTGGATGTAGCAGGGTGGTGATATTTAATGCAGCTAGGTAGCATCAGGGAGAGAGAGGGCAAGGGTCGGGGGCAGATCTAAGGCAGAACATCATGTACATAACCCAAGGGAGTAATCAACGTCTGGGGCCCAGACAAATTTGTCGTTGTTGGCATGCCACCATGTTGACCCGGGAGGTGATCTCAAGACCCGTATGTGTGACACACCGCCCGGCGGCAGAAAAGTCAGCCCCTCACCTTTCACCCCATCACGCTGGAAACGAGTACATCGGGGTAAGAGTGACAACAGGGGATTAAACTACTTCACTGTATCTTCTCAGCTCATCTCCTGCCAAACATAGGGAATAGTCTTGGATTACGTGACCCGCCGCTTCCTAATTCTTCACCAATATTATCCCCTTTTCTTTTCTTTGTTCCTTTGTTCCTTTGTTTCTTTTTGCCAATTCTTCACCCAACACCATCTCCTTTCCTTCCCTTTTCTTTCTTTCTTTCTTCCTCTCAATAATCATACCACCCACAATAACGCCGTCCGCTGACCCCCGAAAATTCACGAGAGATCACAGTCTCTCACGTCAGTCAACCAAAGTGCACGTCAACACAAAGGAATGCCAGCCAAGTTTGTGAACGCCATGGCCATGTCAGTGAATCTCTGTTCCGCTCCCGCCAGACCAACACGGCGACTCACGTGCTCACTAACTGACCTTTTGAGCGTGGAATGCTTAGACCACAGAAGCCGAGTCGAGTCCGTCCGTTTCTAGACGACGGCATCATTGACGACTGCCTCAACGTTGCGGTCCAGCTCTCCGCCTGGAACCTCTCCGGGTACGATCCATTGCTCCTTGACAGGAACAGCGGCACTCCCTACGAATATTCAATCGACCCCGAGACCTTTGACGCTCTCTCCCAGAAGATTGAACGGGACAGCCGTATCGATCACGACGACCTTCGCATTGAATATGATGCCGCTGGAATGCTGCTGCGTTTCAAGATGCCACAGGGACCAGTCCATTCAATCATGTCGGATCGTATCGCCGAGCTTGTTACAAACGCCGCAATCAACGTCCTTCCCGCCGAAATCGAAGTCGAATCTTTTCGCGAGTTCACTCTCTGTCTGGGAAAAACGACTTTGATCCCCGACGTGGCCTAGGGTGCCATCGACGGAAATTATCACCCATCCGTCGTTGCCGAAATCGCCTACTCTTCACCTCGGAACAGGAATGAGTTGGACACCAAGTGTAAGAGGTACCTGCGTCTGGGCAGAGGCCGAGTCCGCGCTGCCATTGCCATCAAGATACCCTACGACTCGGAAATTGCCGCCAACGTTGCCCTCATTCTCGATCAGCTGCACAACTGCGTCATCACCCTCTGGGTTTTGCGTCATGGCAAGCCGCAGCGCGTCATGAACTGGACCAGCCTCACCCAACATGATGCGAAGCTGACACTCTACTCGGCCGACTTTGCAGGCGACGACGCCTTGGATCCCCGCCGCACACCCGATGACAAGTGGGTACTTACTTTTGACACCTTGTGTTGGCTAGGCGGCGATGCAGAGAGAGCGAGCCTTTGCTGATAGAAGTAACCCTTGTAGCAATTCCTCGGCCCTTGACAGCCAGCCGCCGCTGCCAATTACTGTTCCGTTCACCGATATCGAGATGAAGCTCCGCAGGGCTGTTCAATATGCGAGTCTTTCATCCGCTACGCGCTGAATCCCTTTTGAGTTTACTTCTTTCGGCCCAAGGTTGCCCTCCGTCTCGATTGAAGGTAGCCCAACTGCGCGACTCAAGCACGATGAGCCCGCATACTGGGCGAAATAACAAGTGTAACGGGGCAATCAAGTTTGTTGGCAGCTGGATTGGGGATCAGCCTGACCGCGGACGGCAGAAAGTGCAGTCATATATATAGAGAGCAAAACGAACTCGAATTAGAGAAGCATACTGTAGGATTTGCGTCGTAAAGATGCTTTGTTGAAAGAGAGCACCATGTACAGCCACAGCAACCGATTCTACGGAACAAGGTCGTTGGCGCCGGCGTTTCGATTGAACACAAGGCTGAGTCTGACAATCAATGGACTGGAGTTGAGAAAAGTCGTCGTCTAGAAGGCTTAGATGGAAGTTCCCCCAAAAGAACTTGACCTGGCTGTACTATCCCCCTCTGTCTCCTTACCTGGATATGCCTTTGTGGCCGAATTCTTGGCGCTGATGCCCCAATTTAAGTACGCGCTCTATCCCATTACTTCCTAGTTATATTATCAACTGTGGGAGAGGGGGCGACAATGTAGGCAATATCTGCGGATATTGCACCGAAGTGAAGCTGAAGCTCGTGAAGCTTGGAAAAGATCTAACTAGCCCGTGGGCTGATGGGTCAGAAGGTGAGGGGGGGCCGAGACTGGCCAGTCTGGAGGTCACCTCACCTCCCAGCCCGCTCAACATCAACGCCACACCCTCAGCCTGCCTACCCAACCCATCATCAATCTATAGCCCGTCATGACTACTCTCGATGCCCCGTGCAAGCTGTCAGTTGGACTGTTGCCGCAAAAGGAGTTCCAAATTATTACTACAACCCGCCCAAACGCCCTTGGCATTGCCGCATGCACGGTGGTGCATCACTGCCGCCACCACCATCCTCACTGATATGACTCTCAACATCCCACTGCCACGGCGAGCGACTGTCCTGATTGTTGGCTGTGCAGGTGCAAGGAACGTTTGCTGACATGAGACTCTGGCAGGCATTCCACCATCGTAACTCAACCCCCGCACTTGCGAGCCACCCCCGCATCTAAGCCACTCTGTTTCTCCGTCTTTATCACTACTACGACCTTTTTAAAACTATTATAATAATTACTATATATAACTAAATAAGGCTATTTTCTAGGAAACCTTCTCTAGCTACTTATAAAGTAATATACTTAAGAAGAGCTTAAGTAAGCCCTTAATAATATAGTAGATAGTATTTATATTTACTAGGCTACTTAAAAGTAAAATATACTATACTAGTTACTTTAATACTATTTTAATAAGTAGTAAAGTAAAGATACTATATATACTTATATATAAAAGCTATCCTAGGCCTAAGAGAAATATTTATTTAAATAAGTATAGATTTAGAATACTCTAGGTACTAGCCTTACTTATTAATAACTTAAGGGCTTAGTAAGGTATATACTAATAAATACTTATAGTATATATTAACCTTTAAGAAAAAGGTAACTAAGCTAATTTTTATAGTAAAACCTATTAATTAAGACTTAGTAGTTTAAGATAATTAATACTTAGAAATAAATAGCTTATTCTTCTAAAGTTATTTAGTTTTTTTACTAACTAGTATTCTTACTATAAAGACAGTTTATTTATTTTATAAATAAAATATAAATAAGATTAGTACTATAAATAGTAGAGAATCTAATAGGCTAGTACTAGGCTTTATAGTATTTAAGTATATTTAAGAATATAGCTAAGATTCTAGGTATAGGTATTTATTTTAAAGTATTTAGCTACTAATAAAAGGTCTTTATACTAAGAAAAGGTAAAGAATCTAGGCTACTTAATAAAGAAGAAAAGAAAGTAAAATATAGGAAAACTACCTGTACTTATAATAACACCTAGTAATAATAATATATATAATAATATATAGATCTTACAATTCTTAGACCTAATATATAAATATTTAAAATAAGGGTATAGATTAATAAAGTAACTATAAAAAAAGTAGGTTTTACTAAATAAATAAAAGTATAGTAATAACTAGTAGTATTATAATAAGGTTAGGTAGTATAGTCCTAGGAATTATATAGTAGTTAATTAAGGGGTAGATTAATAGAAAGACTATCTACCTATTAAAAAAGGGATTTATAGACCTCAGAAGAGGTTAAAGAGAGAATAATTATTTATATACACTTATAATTATTAGCCTTAATACTCTATATAGAAATATACTACTAGTTATTACTATAATTTTATTTATTTAGTAAAATCTACTTTTTTAGTAATTACTTTATTAATTTATACTTTTATTTTAAGATCTTTATAGATTAGGTCTAAGAATTATAAGACTTATTTATTAATATATATATTATTATTATTACATATTATTATAGTATAAGTAGTTTTCTTATATTTTACTAATTTCTTTTTCTTTTATTAAGTAGTAAATACTTTACTTTTTCTTAATAGTGCCTAGAGGTAGATCTACTTTATTAGTATAAGTATTTTATACTAAAGTATAAATAGGCTTTCTTATATAGTTATAATAAATTTATTATTAGTAAAAGTATAACTAGAATATATTATTACTATTTAGTAAAACATCTACTAAATTAATAGTAGAATTAGTAATAAATATAGTATCTATATACTCTTATAGACTAATTTATAAAGATAAGATAAACCTTAAAAGCCTCCTCTAAAGTAGTAAAAATCTACTAAGATTTATTAAGTGTATATATATTTTTCTTTTATTTTTAACCTCTTTTTTATTTTATATTCTCCTTTTTTAATTATAAGTATATAAAATAGATTATTTAACTTATAAGCTAATTTATAGATCTAAAATATACTAATATAAATAATTAATAATAGTCTTATTAACCTAATAAGTAAAGTAAAAGCATTAGTTAAATAAAGCTAATAAATATTTTACCTAAGATATTTATAAGAAAAATAGTATTTTTAAGAATAAACTTATAGAAAGTTATATAGTATAATAAATAATAGCTATATATAGATAATATCTTATAGCTATAGTATATACTAAACTAAGGGCTAAAAGTTACTTAATTTATTAGTTTAAATATTAGTATATACTTTTATTATTAAGACACTAGCTTTTTTATTTTTTAGGAAGTCTATAAAGAACTATAATACTTATTAAATTATTTATTATAGTTAATTTATAGACCTAATTTACTATAGCTAACCTCTTAATCTCTTTAAATAAAAGTAAAAGGTCTTTATTATCTAAAGGTAAAGATATAAATATCTTTAGTAAGGTTAGCTTTAGTAATATATAGCTATAAGCTTTTCTTAAAAAGATAATAATATAGGAGAAATAATATATATATTATTATTATAAAGACCTTTTTTTATAACCTTAGTAAACTTCTTAAAGTAACTTATAACTATATAAGACTACTTATAAATAGCTTAACCTTTTAGTAAGTAACTAATAATTATTTAAATAACTTTTTTTTAGTAAAAGTACTTAGATTTAAAGATAATAATATTTTAGACTTCTTAGAGAAGTTTAATAACTTTTTAGCCTTAGTGTATAAGAAATTATTTAAGAAGATTTAAGAAGTCTATATATACTTTATTTTAACTATTTAAAGGTAGTATAGTTAATTACTTAAGACTAAACTTCTTAGATAACTATAAAAAATAAATTAATAAAAGTCTTTAGATTAGTAGACCTAAAGATACTTTAAAACCTTAATAAGAAGTTATAGAACTTATAAATAGTCCTTATATTATAAATAGTAATTTAGTAAAATAATAACTTTTATTTTAATTATTTAAATACTATAATATAAAGCTAAGGCTATAAAGATATAAAGCTTACTAATATAAAGCTTATATAAATTATTTTTATTATTTTTTATAAAATAATAACAACTATAGCTAAGTACTTAAGCTATAAAGTTATAAATATACTATTAAGCTATAAGTTAATATTAAAAATATTTAGTTATTTAGTTAAAAGTAATTAGCTTTATAATAGCTATTAGGTAACTTAAAGACTAATATTACTATACTATAGTTAAAGTCTAATAGTAAGTCTAGCTATTAAGATATTAAAAAAAAGCTACTAGTGCTATAAGCTAAGGAGTTATATTATAGTTAAAGCCTTTACTAAAGACTTTTAGAATCTTTTAATTAATAAGGCTAAAGTATAAGTAAAGATATAGTAGTAACTTAGTAAGTCTTTAGCCTAATAACTTTATAACTATTAATATTAGAAATCTTAATCTTATAGTACTAAAGTACTAACTTAGCCTTATTTTAGACCTATAGTAGTAGTTATAACTATAGTTAAAGAGGTTATAGTTATAAAGAATAATATAGATATAGCTAAGATAGTAGTAATAGTTATAACTATAGTTTTAACTAAGGCTATTAAGGTTTTAATATTAATACTATAATTACTTTTATACTAAAGTACTTATAGTTTTAAAAGTAATAAATTATATTATTATTAACTATAACATACTTACTACTATATTACTTATAGTATTTATTACTATAAGACCTTTTACTAGTATTTTAAAGAGATAAGTAATCCTAAGACTTTATAAAGCTTAGTATTATTAATAAAGAATATAATAAAAGATAACTAAATAATAAGATATTTTTATTATATCTTACTATACTTTAAATCCTTTAAATACCTTATTAATATAGTTTACTATATAGTATATAAAATCTTTCTAGAATTAGAAGGAGAAGTTTAAGCCTATAAAGCCTATATTACTATATAACCTTTATTAAATAAGTCTATAAATCTTAACTATATAAAAAGTTACCTTTATAGATAAGTATTTAAAGTCTTTTTATTTCTTCTATTATAGCCTAGGCTAAGAATATATATACTACTAAGAAAATAAAAACACCTAGCTATAAGTAAAAGTCTTATAATATATAATAGTAATATAAGTCTTAACTTATTAACTTACTTAATATTTAGTTTTTTAACCTCTTAGTTACTAATTAAGTTATTAAGCTTAATAATAATAAGGAGTTTTAAGACCTTTTTTTACTAGTAGCTAAAGACCTTTACTTAACTAATAATATACTAGTAAAAAGATTTATATTATAAGGTAGTTAAAACCTTATATAAGAGCTCTTTATAAGTAAACTAATAATAAATATTAGTCCTAAAGACTTTTTTTAATAAGTATAGCTAGAATATAATAATATAGTTTATTAATAAACTAAAGTAATAGTTAATAACTACAAGGCCTATTTTACTAAAAGGTTATATAGTGTCTTTTTAGCTATAATAATACTTTTTATAATACTTTAATAAAGTTAGTAACTAAGATAGCCTTATCTAGAAGTAAATATAGAGATAAAATAAAGTAATAAGATTTTTTTTAATACTATAACTTATAAACTATAACTATAGCTATTAAAGGATTCTTAGACCTATATTATTAACTTTAAGATTAATTTTATTAATACTATCTTTAAGAAGACTAATGCTATAAAGTATTAGTAAAAATCTATTATAAAATTTAAAGAAGATTATAGTCTATAACTTTATTATTACTTATTAGTAGCTTATAGTTATATATACTAACTAAATAACTTTAATTAAGAGTATTTTTAATAGTAGTTCTATAATTAACTTATTAGTAAATTATTATTAAAGAATTAGCTTATAAATACTATAGTTAATATAAACCTAAGATTAAAGTATTACTAACTAAATAAAAGAATTTGATTCTTAGGTATAATTATAGATAATATTTACCTTAGAAACTACTATATTAGAATATAGGATTCCTTATTTTTTAGATAGTATATATAATAAGTATTTAGTCTTAGTGCTTTATTTATTATTAAGACTTATATATCCTAAAGTATTCTTAAAACTAGATTATTAGTCTTATTTAGTCTAAGATACTAAGATTTATATTCTTTTATTATTTTATACTAAAGGATTAACTACTTAGTTTTAGATTTTATTATAGATATAAATTACTTTCTAGATATTTAATACTTAAGATTACTTCTATAAGAAAGAGAAATAGTAGCTATTACTAAACTTCTAATATAGTAACTAGTATATATTTATAAGAACTAATTACTTAGTTAAATAAAGTAATAAAGAAAAAAGTAATATAATACTGCTTACTATTAACTTTAGTAGTAAGTTAAGGATATATAAAGTAAGTATAAAGAAACTATATATTTACTTAAATAATATAAAGATATAGCTTAAGAATAGTAAAAGAATTATTATAATAATAAAGAGATATAGTTTAACTTTTAATAATATTCTAGAAGTAATAATTAAAGTACTACTTTAGTAATAATTATATTAAGTAATATATATAATTTTAAAATTATTTAAGTATATAGAAATATATAATAGTTACTTTTTAGATTCTTAATTTTATATTTATAAACCTAATAAAAAAACATTAGAAAAACTAATTAAAGACTAAGAAAAATATTATATAAAAAAGGTCTAAAGGTATATACTAAAATATATACTAGCTTTAATAATATAATACCTAGCTTATAAGACTAACTATATATATAGCTAAAAGTAACTTTAGTATTTTAAAGACCTTTAAAAGAAGTTAAGTATTATAACCTAATAGGTTATAAGCAATATTACCTTACTAGATAACTAGTAGGTAGTACAGTATTTATATAAGACTAATAATAGGTTAGGACAAGATTACTCCTTAGGTTAAGAAGAACTATAGTATAAGTTATATAATAATAAAAAAGACTAATAAATAATAAGTAGTCTTAGGTAAAGGACTAATAGCACTAAGGGTAGTCTTAGGTAAAGGACTAATATTTAAATATTAGTCTTAAATATACTAATAAAATTAAGACTTATATATAGAATAGACTTAGATATACTTAAGGATAAACTTTTATAGCTTTTTAGTAATTAACTTCTTATAATATAATTTATTTAAATAACTTTTAGTATTTAACTTTAGTAATTTAATTAATAAAAGCTATATAAGCTACCTTTATAATTATTAACTACCTAACTAATTACTAAGTAATTAATAGACTAGTAAGCTAATACTACTATTGACTAAGTATTAACTTTAGCTTATTTTTAGTAAAACCCCTATTATTAGATTACTAACTATAATACTTAAATTACTTTTATTAAGTAAGTTAGCCTTAATACTTATATAATAGTATAATAATAAAATAATAACTCTTATTTTATCTTTTAACTCTAAAAGTAAAAGACCTTTTACTTAACCTCTTATACTTAACTAAGAGCTAGCTATAGTTATAGAGATAAATAACCCCCTAATACTAGATATTAAGTTTAATAATAATAATAAAGCCTTTTTTACTTCTAAGTAGTATATAGCACTTAGGAAGATTATTAAGAAAACTAACACTTATAATAAAAAAGTAGTAAATATTATTAATAGTAATATAACTAAACTAGACTATCTCTAAAAGATAATTAATAAAGATATAAATTTTACTAGACTTTAAGAACTTTAGATAAAAATAAATATATTATAAAGTAACTAGGACTATAGGCTATAATAGCTATACTAGGTGTAGCTAATAAGCTATTAAGACTACTAGGGCTAGGCATAGACCACTAGAGGTTATATAACTAGGAAAAGGTTTATAGAGGGATTTAAAGGCAAGGCTATAGAGGAAGGCCTTACTATAGTTTTCTTTTCCTTTTTATCTTAAAATCCTTATTCTAGGTAATATAGTTATAAGTTATTTAACCTTAGTTATTACTATTATAATACTATTCTAAGATTACTTTTTTATTCTCTAGAGATAAAAGATAATATCTCTTTTATACTATTAAGCCTTAACTAATAAGTACCTCTAAACCTTGTCTATAACACTATTATACACTAGCTAATAATATACTTACTAATTAACCTCCTTTTTCTTTATTAAGGATAGCCTAATCTATAAGCACTAGTAGTTTTACTACTTTTAATACTAAGACCTTTACTTTTATAAAAATTCTACTAGCTAACTACTATAGTACCTTTATAGAAGATAAAGAATAAAACTTTACTAAAGTCTTAGCTTTTAACTTTAATTACTTTCTTAAAAATATTAACATTAAAAACTTCTTTATATTTACTAATTAGGCTACTTATAGCTAATATATTAATAACCTAGTTAATAATATTAATACTTCTCTTTAGCTAAAAAATATTAACTTATTTACTAATAAAAGAAAGTATAAATTTACTTAAAAGCTATTTAAAAAGCTTTACTATTATAACTTAGTTAACTTTTATAACTAGGTATACTAATAACTTACTATAAGACTTACTTAGTAATACTTAAAGCTTAAACTTAGCTTTATTACTATAGTGTACACTAATAACTAAGAAGTTCTATTTACTAAGACTAAAGAACTTATTACTAACTATAAAAAGTATATCTTTATAATTACTTTACTAAAGGCTAAACTTTAGAAAGTAAAAGACACTAATTTTACTTTAAATAACTAAATAAAATACCTAAAGTAATAATAGGCTAATAAGACCTAAGACTATATAGTTTTTAAAGACCTATAATAGTAAGTTACTAGCTTAAAAGCTAAAGGCTTATATACTAACTCCTTTACCCTCTTAATAGCAAGTAATAATACTTACTAGTATAAGAACCTTAAACTTTCTAAAGTCTTTATCTTTACTAAGATTAAGGATAAAAAAGATAGTAAAAACCTAAAGTTTAAGCATTAGCTTTTCTAAATTATTATTTAACTTAAGAATTACACTTACTAAAGTAATAACTACTATTTTAAATACACCTATAGCTAAGTTAAAAAATATACTATTAACCTTATTTACTTTTTAATTAATAAAATTAACTTAATAGTTACTACTATAGAAGATATTTTAGTAAAGCTATAAGCTATTTATATTAGCCTTATAGTTATTAATAATACTAAGTAAAAACTTTATAACCTTATAGTTACTTTTAAGGATATATAAGCTAAGTATACTAAATTTATAGAATATACTAGAGTTAGTAAACTACTTACTAGCTAGTAAAAAAGACACTTTTATAATAAGCTTTTAGTTACCCTCTAGAATACTATTATTTAGTAGTATATTAATACTAGTATAGATTACTAGTAGTATACTAAGTATATAATAAAAGCTATTTATACTATAGAACCTTTATTATTTTATATTACTACTACTTATACTAAAGAGATAAGACCTAACTAGTATAATACCTTTATACTTACTATTACTAATACTCTAAAGGCTAATACTACTACTTACTAGCCTAACTATAACTAAATACCTATAGCCTTTTACTAACGCCTAGTAGAATTTAATACTTACTTTAGTTATAGTAGCACTAATTACACTATCTATAACTACTTTTACTACTAGAAGGCTACTATAAATAAGGTTAGTGTTAAAAAGACTATTAAAGAGGATTTTAACTAGCTAGTAGAAAACTAAACACCTTAGTAAAATATACTTTTTTACTAAAGTATAGTATATAAAAAGACTATAGACTATTTATTATATTAATAAATCTATAGGACTTTATAAAGAGAAGACCTCTTAAGACTAAACTTATAATAGCCTTTAATAAATATAAAATTTAACTATATACCTTTTTTAATATAAGAGTAAGAGGTTACTTCTTTATATACCCTTAAGTAACTACCTTACTTAAAAAATTCTATAATACCCCTTATAGTCTACTACCTAAGCCTATCTTTACTATAGGATTTAATAGTAAATAATTAAATAATATTTAAGTAGTATAAATAGCTAATATATATATTAACTAATATTACTTAATATAAACCTTTCTTTTATAACTTAATATAGACTACTATAATATAATCCTAGGACACTAGTAGTTTATTTATTATAAAGTAAACCTTAATATAAAAAACTAATATCTTCTTTAGCCTCCTAATACCCTTTAAGTATTATTATTACCTACTATTATATAAGATATAGAAGAGCTTTATACTTTTAATAAAATTAATATTTAACACTAGATTAACACTAAAAAATAATAAGCTATCTTTAAAGTTAACTACTAATAATACTAGTAGAAGATAAAAGCTAGGTAATTACCTTAGTGTCCTAGGTTAATTCTTTAATACTTTTATAAGTAAAATATAACTAAAAGCCTTTATAAAATAAAATAGACACTTTAAGACTAAGACCTCTAGTAGCTAAGACTTTATAAAGGAAAAAAAAGACACTTAATATAACTAGCTATACTTTAGAAATATAACTACTTTACCTTTATAAATACTATTACTTGTAATATAAACCTTTAAAAAAAGGATATTAAATTAGGCTTTATTTCTCTTTATAAGCTAGATAAAGTAATTAATATAAAAAAAGAAGCTAAAAAGGATAAATAAGATTTATTAAACTAAGATAAGTAAGTTATAAAAGACTTAGTTAATATAAAGTTACCTTTTAAGCTAGTAGCCTACTAAGATATTTTTAGTAAAACTACTAGTAACTAACTTTTTTTTTATTATTCTTATAACTATAGAATTAAACTTAAAAAAAGTAAAAAAGATAAGCTTATTTACTACCTCTTATATAAGTAATTATTAGTAGAACTATAGGCTACTTAAGAATACTTACTAAAGAATCTTTAAAAAGGCTTTATATCCTCTAGGAATACTCCCTAGGCCTCTCTTATATTATTTATATATAAAGCTAATAAAAGCCTATAATTCTATATTAATTTCTAGAAGCTAAATAAGATTATTAAAAAAAACTAATACCTTTTACTACTTATTAATAAGACTTTAAACTAAATTAGTAAAGTAAAGATCTTTACTAAGCTAAATATCTAATAAGTGTTCTATAGAATTAAAGTATACTTTAACTCTAAGGACCTAATAACCTTCTATACCTATTATAAAGCCTATAAGTATAAGGTGTTACCTTTTAGACTTTATAATAGACTAGCTACTTACTAATACTATATAAATAATATCCTTATAGAATACTTAGATAATTTTTATACTATATACTTTAATAATATTTTAATTTTCTTTAAAGACCTCCTTAAACACTAAGAGTATATTAAAAAAGTACTAAGTTAACTTTAAAAGGCTAGCCTATAGGCTAATATTAAGAAGTATAAATTTAAAGTAATAACTACTAAATACTAAAGTATTTATAAAATACAAAATATAAAAATATAAATACATGTATTTGTATTTTTGTATTTTAGAGAAAAAATAAAATACATGTATTTATATTTATATTTTACTTAGGTAAAATAAAATACAAATATAAATACATGTATTTATATTTGTATTTTAATATAAAAATATATAATATATTAACTAATTATATTAAATATAAGAAAAATATAACTAAGTAGGCTATTAGTATATATATATATATCTAGTGTATTTTACCTAAAGTTACTACTAGTTTAATAGCTTATTAAGAATATACTTTTTATTATTTATAGTAAAGGTCTATAATATTTATAGTATTACTTAGTTAAGAGATTAAAGTATAAAGTTTATACTTTATATAACTTCTTATTTATAATCTTAGTATATAACTACTTTAATAGAATATTTATATAGATTTTATTTATTAGAGATTATAGTTTTAAGTATATAAATATACTAAATTATAATATTAATATATTTAAAAGTAATATACTATTAATATACTAATAATAATAAAGATATAGTTAATAAAAATATAATAGTATAACTAATTAAAAAGTACTATTTTAGGTAAATTTAGCTAAAAGAAAACCTTAAAGTAAATAAAGAAACTATAATATAGGTAATATAAGTTATAGTAGACTACTATTTAAAGTATATTTATAAGACTATAGCTATAACTATAATATTATTTACTCTAGGGTACTTTTTCTAAGTTATTTTAACTTAGTAAAATAAAATTAAAGTAAATAAAATAAACTATAACTTAGGTACTATAAGTAATAATAGACTACTATTTAAGCTATATCTAGAACTATAACTATAATATTAGTTATTCTAGGGTACCTTTTCTAAGTTATTTTAACTTAGTAAAATAAAATTAAAGTAAATAAAATAAACTATAACTTAGCTACTATAAGTTATAATAGACTACTATTTAAGCTATATCTAGAACTATAACTATAGTACTAGTTATTCTAGGGTACTTTTTCTAAGGTATATTAACTTAGTAAAATAAAATTAAAGTAAATAAAATAAAATATAACTTAGCTACTATAAGTTACAGTAGACTACTATTTAAATAATAACTATAAATATAACTATAATATTATTAATTAATATCTAAAGTATATAGTATATTAAAAAATATATATAGGGAATAAAATACCTAAATAAGACTTTAATTAACTTAGTCTTCTAATATTATATAATACTACTTATTTCTTTATTAAACTATTTATTTAATTTATTTATCTACTATTATAATTATTTCTACTTCTTCTTTAAACTAGATATAATGTTAAAGAAAATATTATATTTATATTATTTATCTATTAGTAATAATAAAATAAAATAGAATATTTAAATTTAAATAAATAATAAAGAATAGTAAATATTATTAAGTAAAGAAAATCTAATAATAAAGTAACTAATTTATATAACTACTATTACTATTAGTATTATTACTACTAATAGACATTATATCTTCTTGTTCTATATTATTATTTTCTTCTTCTTCTTCTTTTTCTTCTTCCTCTTCTTCTTCTTCTATATTACTATTATAGTCTTCCTCTATAGTAAAGTCTAACTTATCCTTAGATAACTCAGAATAATCAAAAATATTACTATATAACTTAGGAGTATATATATCTTCTAAGTTATTACTAATAATACTTTTAGAATTATTAATAATAGAATTCTAGTTTTTTAATAAAACTAGCTGTCTTCTATTATTATGTTTAAGCCTAGTTCTTCTTTTAGTAATAATATTACCTAACTGGTTAAAACTAGCTTCTACTGCTGCTAAAGTAGGAGGAATAGCTAAATATTTCCTAGCTAATATACTTAAGATAGGAAATTTAACTTTATTTTCTTTTTACTAGTCTAAAGGATTAACCTATTAATATATATTAGTATTAATAATTATAAGTTATATATGATTATAAGTTATAAATATTTATATAAAGATATATATATAAAGATATATATATATATATATATATATATATATATATAGTTATAAAGACTTACTTTATCTCCTTGTAATCCTAACTTATAATAGTTATTAATTTCATCTTTTTGTATATTTTTGGTTTCTTTTTTACTTTATATAGGAAATAAATTACTAATAAACGCTTCTTTAGGCTTAGGTCTAGGTACTTTAATATCTTTACTTCTAGCTCTACTTATAGAAGGATCTATTATAAAGTTAGATAAAGTATTAAGTTATTCTTTATTTTTTCCTTTATTTTTAATAGTATTAGTAGTTAGTTTATCTATACTAATTCTATCTTTAACAGAATTAATATATAAGCCTTTTTGCCCTATAGCCTCTAGGTCTACTATAATATATTCTTTTAAGCTATTATATTATTAGTTAAATATTATTAACTTATTTATTTAATAAAATAGTTACCTATTATATTCTCTAGCTAAGTTATCTTTAGCTAATTATATTATACTATTAAGTATAAAAGAACTTAAGTTATTATTTCTTAGACTTTTATAATTAAGTCTAGGGTCTAACATAAAACCTATAATATAAGGTTTATATTTATTATAATTATTATATGTAATAGGATAAGGGAAATAGTCTTCTAGCTTTTATAAACCAGCTTCTATTGCAGGTAAAAGTGGTATAGAATAAGGGTGTAAAGCTTTATTAGACTATTAATTAATATTAGTAATTATAGTTAAACTTTAATTAACTAAAAAATTCCTTAAAAACTTACCTTATTAACTTTGTTTACTTTATAGCTTATTAACTCTTTTTCGTCTAATAGACTATAGTATATATTACCTATTAAACTAAAAATAGTACTTATAGTAGTATAAGTCTAGCTTTATAAATAGATAGTAGGATTATAAAAGATCTTTAATATATCTCTTAAGTAATTAAGCTAAAGCCACTGGCCTTCTGTTAAATAAAGAGCTTTAAAGATATTATTTTTAGTTAACTTATTTAATATATCTAAGGCTAGTTTAAGCTCTATAGATATATTAATCATTAAATAAACAGAATTCTATCTAGTTTTATTACCTATATAAAGTTAGTATATAAATAACTTATTATTAAATATAAAAACAAATATAGTATAGTACTATAAGTAATACTAACAATATAATAAGTAAAACTTAAGATATAAAAATAATATTACTTATATAAAGGTATTTTAGTTTTATATATATTAATAGGAAATTCTTGTCCTTTTTTAGCATGTTCTATAGCTGTTTTAAACTCCTTATATAATATAGTATTATTTCTTAAAAGTATAATAATACGTTTAAGTTTACCTAAACTACCTTTTTATTTAATTAGTATATAGATATTAAATAGTATATTAAATTTAATAATTATAATAGAGACTACTTACTATAATGTGTTTTTAATATTTTTTCTTGTTCTTTAGGAGATAATTTCTCTATAGAGCCATTATAGTTATTAATAATAAAAGGTATTTTAAAGTCTACTATATTAGTATCTTTAATAACACTAGCTATATATTTATCTATAATAGCTTTAGCTACTAGATTTAATATATGCCTTGTACATCTTATATTATATAGAGAGAAGCTTTTATTATTATTATTATAAGAGTTAATAAAAAGATTTAAAAAGGTATTATTATTAGTACTATTATCTTTAGTAATACTATAAAAGTATTAGCTTTATAATTCTAACTGTTCTACTAGTAATACTAGTAAATAATAAATAATAATAAGGTATTATATTACCTAATAATATTCTGCTTAGGAATATTATATTTTTTAAGAATATTATTCTTAAAAATCTGCTAGATATATAATCTAGTATATAAATTATTTAAATATTTAAAACCTATTATTAATATAAATATTAGTTAAATATTACTACTTAATATATTAAATAAGTACAAAATAACTTACCTAATTATAAATATACTAGCCTAGAACTATTATCTATAAACGATCCTATTACTCCTAAATAGGCTTTATTATCTATAGAGGTCTAGATATCTAACTAAATAAATATATAACTATAGTTATTAAAGTGTTATTTTAAGTTATAAATAATAGCAGCTTCTAAAGAAGTAAACTTTAAATTTATATAACTTGTTAACTTAGAATAATTAATACTAGGCAAAGTACTATTAAGATTATTACTATTAGTATATAACTATTTCTTATAATATTAAGTTTAAGTATATAAATATATAATAAGCTAATAATACTTACTAGTTTAAAAAGCTTAATAAATTATTAAACTCTATAGAGGTAATAGTATTATAGCTAATATTAAACTTTAATAAATAGTTTATAATATAGTTATATATTTCCTCTTTGTCTATAGTATTAGTATTACTAATAATAGTACTTTCTCTATATCTTTTTTTATTAGTAGTATTAGATATAAAGGTATCTATTTTACTTTATTCTAAGCCTTTATTATTAGACTCTTTATAGTCCTTAACTATAAGAATATTAGTATATTAATACAAGTACATAAATAAATATAACTATATATTATATATATAAATAATAAAATATTAACTTACACTTTATTTTATCTATATTTAATTCTTCTTTCTCTGAAGTTGCTATAAAAGAGTAGTATTTCTTATAGTGTGTTAAAGCATTAGAGGTCTAAAATTGAGCTGTCTTAGTTATAAATTTCTTTTTATAGCCCTTTATATTATAAGTTAATTCTATTTCTCTTTCTTTACTTAGATTAATAGGTAATAATTTATAAGAAAACAAATTATTAATAATAGGATACTGTTTACTGCCTTTAAATATATAGTCTTTTTAATTTTCTTGTTTATTAGCGTATATATATTGTGATTTATTAGTGTTAATAGAAATTTGTAAGTTATTATTAGAAAATTTAACTTAAGAAGATGCTTAAGAATTAGAGGAAGAGGCAATAGGTTAAAAAAAGTTATTAGATTCTAAGGCTATTTTTTAGGTTTTTTTAGTAGATTTCTTTATATAATAAATAATAAAAGTAATAAAGTTAATAAAAGTACTAAAGTAATATAAGTATTATAAATAGTTAAAGCTTTTAACTTAGTAACTTAATAGTTAATATAATATAGTTATTATTATATTATTAACTAGTAAAGTTAAAGTAAATAGTAATAGTATAATAGTCTATTTATATTAATAGCTTACTTTTAAAAGGTAAAATAGTCTTCTTTATATATATTTTACTTTTATTTTTACTTTTCTAAATTAAAATAAATACTATATTAAGTCTTAGATATAAAATATAATAAAGGTCTATAAGTTATAAGTATATATACTTATAAGTACTTATAAAATTATATTATTACTAAGTATATAATACTTTAAATAATCTTTATTAAAGTATTACTATTTAATATACTAGAAATAATAAGTATATATACTTAATAATATCTATAATACTTTATAATATTTAAGTATATTATACTTTATAGTAAAATTCTATTCTTATAAACTAAAGTATTAAGCTAACGTTAAGGTTACTTAAAGCTTAGTATATACTATATACTAGTATATACACTTAATAGTATAATCCTAAACTTATAAACTAAAGTATTAAGCTAAAGTTAAGGTTACTTAAAGCTTAGTATATACTATATACTAGTATATACACTTAATAGTATAATCTTAAACTTATAAACTAAAGACTTAAGCTAAAGTTAAGGTTACTTAAAGCTTAGTATATACTATATACTAGTATATATACTTAATAGTATAATCCTAAACTTATAAACTAAAGACTTAAGCTAAAGTTAAAGTAACTTAAAGCTTTATATATATTATATACTAGTATATATACTTAATAATCTATATAGTACTTTATAACTCCTAAGTATATAATACTAGAATAGGGTAGGGCAATTTAGAAATTAATTTAAGCTAATTAGAAGTTAGAAGATAGGTTAACAGGGAAGAGTAGTTAGTCTAATTAAGTAAAGAGCCTATATAAGGGAGACTAATTAGATAAATAGACTAATAATAAACTTTTTCCTTTCTTTCTTAGACCTACCTTTTTAGGCTAAATTAGACTATAAGCCTTTCTTCTATAAGCTAATTATATATAATAATATAAGATAATTAGGAGTTTTTTACCCCTTTAATTATAATAAGCCTTCTCTTACTTAAACGTACTCTCCTTATAATTAAGACACTACTTATTACTAATCTAAGGAATTTAATACTTTAATTAAGGTAAGCCTTTAACTAATTAAGGAAGTATCTTATATTACCTTAGGGGTTATTAGTGTTTCTCTCTAGATTACTATACTACTTTAGTCCTTTCTACTTTATACCTTTCTAATAGTCTCCTTTTTTAAAAACCTAGCTAATTAAAAGAAATATAAAAGAAACTATAAAAAGATAATAATAATTAATATAAAGAACTAACTAACTAGTAATAAAAAGTAAATAAATTAGCTAAATAGTAGCTAATTAAAGATAAAGAAGATAGTAAAACTAAAGATATAAACTCTATAATATAATTAAATTAGTAATAGTGTAGTTAAGTAAGATAAGCACTAGGGAGATAGCCTCTAGAAGCTCTTAAAGGATACTTTAAACTATATAATTAAGATATTTACTACTAATTAGTACTATATAAGTTAGTAACTATAGCTTAATTAAGACTTATAGATTCCTTAGATTAAGGACACTTATAATTAAGATAATATAATTATTACTCTAGGCCTTAGTAAATAAACCTTAAGAAAGTAATAAACCTTTACTACTAAAATTATAGTAATTAGTATAACTTAGGCTTACTATAACCTTATAATTTACTTTAACTAGTGTAGTAATCTTAGTCTAAGTATTTAATAAAGCCTCTTTAATAATTACTAGACTTTATTTAATTATACTAAAATAAAATAAGATTATATATATACTTAAAGAACTTAAAGCTTTATATTATTTTTAATAACTAATTATTACTATAAGTAATAGATTTTTTACTTTTCTTTAGGGTTTTACCTCTTAGTAAACCTAAAATACTATAGATAATACTTTTACTATAAGATTAAAGATTTTAATATATAAAAAGCTAAAAGGGATTAAGTTCTCTAATAATAATAAAGGTAGTAGACCTTTAGATTAGCTAAGACTAGTAGCTAATAAAGAGAAAAAGCTAGTTTTTTATTAGTAAGAGAATATAGCCTTAATTAACGCCCTCCTAAAAGCTATTACTACTTAGATCTAAGCTAGTACTCTTAGATTTAAACCTTAATAACTACTACTACTACTAATCTAATAGATAACCTAAACTTCTATAAAATACTATATCTTAGTTAAGAAGAGGCTATTATTTTTATAGAGATAATATTATAAAGTTTTAAAAAGTTTAAAGATTAGTATAATATAGTATAAGTGCTAGATTAATTTAAGGGCAAGCTTATAGCCTATATAATAGGTAGAGATTATTAGACTTTAGTTAAAGACATAATTAAACACTTACTTTAGGATTAAGCAAAGAAGTATCTTCTAAAGAAGTATAAAGTTAAAATATAAATTACTTTTAGATAAAGAAAAGTAGATTAAGAAGGTTACTATAGGAGCCTTTATTATAGACTTTAATTTATAATTAGCCTAAGCCTTATTTATTAAGATTAATAATTTATTACCTATATAAAGTGTTAAGATTTATATACTATCTTTAATAAGAGCCTAATTAAGGCTATATATAAGTAATTCTATATTAATATTATTAAGAGTATAGCTAAGAATATTAAAGTTAGTTTAAAGAGCTTTATTAAAGCTACTAAGTATTCTAACTTTAAGGTTAGCTTACTTAATATAATTATATATAAGAAGAATATAGACCTTTTTTACTTATAATCTAGACTTAGGTAAGCCTATAGGTTAAGACTTAACCTTATAATCTAGGGGTAGTAGTATATATTAGTACTAAAGACACTAGTAGACTTAATAACTAATAGTTAATATATAAATTAATTAACTAGTCTTAAGTACTACTAATTAAGAACTTATAAACTAGATAAAGACCCTTAAGATCTACTAGAATAGCATCTAGAGCTAAGGCCTAGCTAAAGTCTTTAAAGTTAATATAATAAGATTAATTAATCTACTACTCTTAGACCTAGAGACTAATACTAGTACTACTAGTCTTTAGATTACTAGTTTATCTAGGAGTATAAGTAGTATATAATAAATAAAATACCTAGCTTATAATTTAATTTAAGGTACTTAGTACTATAGTAAATATAATAGTAAAGCCTAATAAATAATATTTATTTACTATAATTAAAGATAACTATAAGTATAAAGTTACTAATTAATTAACTTTTCTCTTATATATAGCTAATATATTAATAATAAGGACTATAAATTACTTACTTACTAGACCCTAGAGGTATAGATTAGTCTTCTTTAGTAAAATAAACTTACTCTCTTTATAATAACTTAAGTAACCTTAGTTAAATATATATATATATAGCGCCCTAAGTTACCTAATTAAGATATATAGATATTATATAGTTAGTAAAGGTAACCTCTAAAAACTAAGACTTAGTTAATTAGTAAAATAAATAAATTATAAGAAACTTATAAGCTAAAAAGTAAAACCTAGCTTTATAAAAAAATAAAAGTAGTCTTTTTTTAAAGAAAAAAAAGAAGCTATAATAATTAATATAAAATAATAATTAAGAACCTATAAAGAAAGGTACACCTTCTAGTTAATAATAAAGCACTCTAGATCTAGGTTATAATACTTTATAGGCCTAATAAACTAGTCTTATTACTAATTTCTAGTAAGACTAAAATTATAATAATTAAGAGGACTTATAGCTAGAATTAAAGAAGTTATAATAGTAGACTAACTATAAGGGCTAGATTTAGCTAAAGTCCTAAAAGATTATAGAGAAAAAGCTAATATATTAATCTTCTTTTAGTAGACTCTTTAGTAAATCTAGCTAGAGTTTAATATAGCTATAGGTGCTACTTTATATAAGTAAAATACACTAGTGCTAATAAAGTATTATTAAGGCTCTAAAGTCTTTACTTAATTTAGCTAATTTAGACTAATAATAGACTAAGATTAAAACCTCTTTAATAAGTATAATACTTAATTAAAAAAAGATAAGTAAAGTTACTAAGATAAGATAATAAAAGTATAAAGCCTATAGTAGTACTACTAACTATAATTATCTTAAATATATACCTCTAGCTAAAGGTTAAGATTATAGGCCTTAATTAAGTATATATAGCCTTTTAATTATTATTATCCTAGATACTAGTGTATAAGTTAATATCTTATTAAGATAATATATTAAATTAGTAAAATCTAATATATACTAATAAGCTTTAAATAAAGATATTTAAGTTAGATCTAGGTAGTTTAATAAATTTTAATAGTTCTATTATATAGATATCTAGATTAATTATATAAAGTTAACTTTTACTTCTTTATTAAAGATAAATAAAAGACTATTAACCTATTACTTTTAGACTTTATTTACCTAAGATATAAAGCTCTCCTTTAGTATAGTAATTACCTAATTACTACTTATATTTATATAAAATATACTTTTATAATTCTAGTAAAGGTAATTAAGACTAATAGCCTTTTAAGGTTATAAATATTTACCTTAGCTAGATTAGTATATTATAAAGGTTTTAAGCTAAAAACTAAATCTAGTAGTAGCTCTAGGACTACTACTAAACCTAGATTAAATACCTAGAACTTAAATTAAAGATAATAAGTATTTAGTAGCTATTCTAGATAATAATAAGGCTAAAGAACTCCTAATAAAGGTTATATAAGATATAATTAGGCCTTAAGCTACTTAGATTACTAAATCTTTATAGTAACCTAAGTAAGGCTAAGTAACCTAGTGTATTCTAAGAACACAAGGACTTAGTATAATCTAGGAATATAACTAATATCTAGACAAGAAGATTAGTACTTCTAGTAATAAATTAGTAAATACTAAAAAAGGCTATATATTAGTTTAAGATAATAGCTAAAGTAATTAAGTAGACCTAATATAGTAAAGATTAATATAATATATAAGTGTAAAGATTAAAAGTTTAGCCTATTAATAATGCCTTTTTAATAGTTTAGTACCTAATAAAGACCTATATTAGAAGCTTAAGAAGCTTAAGGAAGTTAAGGAAGCTTTAAGACTAATTAAGACTATTTAGGGACCTAATTACACTAAAATTCTCTAATATTAATTTAGGTTAAGACTTACTAAGACTAATAAGATAATTATTAAGGATTATAGCACCTTCTACTTATAAGTAAGACTTATTAAATAGATTTTAATTAATAAAGAAAAGCCTTCTTAGGATTCTTAAGTATAGCTAAGTTAATCTAATAGTAGCTTTACTATAAGAAATCTAAATAATCCTTTATAAGGTATAGTAAGTAAAAAGAAT